>NC_140457.1:27883913-28028913 GCF_963576455.1 Neolamprologus multifasciatus | reverse complement strand
AGTCCATGAGCTAACCTCAGCTAACGCCAGCTAACAGTGTTAGCTCGGTGGCCATTAGCCTTCAGTAATAGTAATAAATCACACAGCATCAGTACATTCATGTAGTTGTAAAAAAACATGACAATATATTAAGTAAGACAAAGTATTCAGAATACACTGAAATGGCTACTTACTTTACCACTGCAGGATTTTAACCCAGTGTTTATAACTGTAACCTTAATGTCACGCGTCCAAAGTCAAAACCTCACTTTTCCCTATTTCACCTTTGAGTGCTTTGTGTTATGTAGTGACAAACACCAGCATGGTTTAATGTTGGTCTTGTTTAAAATAAGACCAGTTAGCTTAAGTTCAGCCTTTGCATACTGTTTATATTTGATTAGTTTTGACCCAGAACTTCCTCATAATAAGTGTCCATACCAAATTTTGAACTACAGATGTGTTTAGAAAAGCACGCCTATCTCATCCTAATAAACAGATCCCTAATAAATCTTACAGAGAGCAGGGAGAGTATGTTTTAAGTTGTGTAACAATCATTTTTGGATAAAAGCATCTGCTAGCATTGTTCTTTACAGGTGCAGGTGTCAGGTCTTTGTCAACACACCTTCTTTTGAAGCACCCTCTGACGCCTGTAAGGCCTGTGTTCCACTGCACAGTGATATCCGGTCGTTAAGTGATGACGTGACAAATCCTACTTCCGGGCCTAAAGTAGTCTGCGTTTAATATGGCTTTTGTGTTGTTATCATGTTTAATGTTTTGTATTTTCTTCTATTTAATCTCAAAAAGCTCCTAAAACAGTCAGTGATCACTGTTGACCTCCCTCAGCTTTTATTACCGCTAATCATTTATTTAAGCTCAGTTTTTAAAACCTTAGGATGTAACTACAGCCCAGCCCATGCAGCAGTATATGAATGACTAACCTCGTATTGTGGATGGATTATCTCAGTTGTTCTCCTGGCTGAAGTTTGGTCCTTTTACAGCATCCTGCCATGTGATTACATTTGTTCCTGACCACCGAGAACTCTCACGTTAACTTTTATCCAGTGGAAAAAAAGTTAGCTTGTTTATATTATGCTAACATAGCTGTGCCGCTAGCTACCACGTAGCACATCATTATATACCAGCTAGCCAAACTTCAGTAACCCTACAAACGTCACTGCTGTTTAGTTTTCTGTCTTCATTTATGTTGGAAGTGATAACAGAGCTGTACGTTTGAATTTGTTCCCAAAACCCCGCAGTCAGGACATGCTATATTGTATTTAGATAGAAGCTAGCGAGCTAACTTCCTGTTAACTTCTAACGCCGTTAAATGTCATAAATTCCGTTTTCATGGACGCCTGGATGTTAAACTCAGTTGTTACACCTGGTAGAGCAGAACGCTGATCATTTTATTAAAGATGAAAGACTTTAGACAGTTTTTCAACTCTCAGTGATGCCATAGTGATCGTTTGATATATGGACCTGCAGTGGAGTTTAGGCCCAGACACGGCTAGTCACGTCAGACTGAACGACCGGATAGAACAGCCTCACGCAACATCTACATGTTTGAAAATATTTTCACTTCTATGTATTTTGGGTCACTTTATGGAATCTCCACCCTTCATGTTGTTAATATTTGTGCCAAAACCTTCTTGAACCATAATAATGCAATGCATATTGACAAACAGTACGTCTGACCTCTGTTGCCCTCTGACCTTTACTCATTTCCAGGGTAATGGTACTTTTAAGTGACTGGGAAATAGCAGGACTTGAAGATTAGCTGCTGCTTGGAGATGAACATCCATAAAAATGTACATTTAAGTTACAACTGCTGCTAAAAATGTGACGTACAGTACAGACCCCAAACTAAAGTAAGAACGAGTTTAAAACCTACAAAAACATGAAACCAAAGAAGAAGAAAAGGTTGAGTATTTGTGACAGTTGGTTGGCATATTTGTCTCTATGTGAAAAGACATAATGTAATTATGTTTTTAAACCTTGTCTTCGTGGACTTAGAAGCATCATAAAGTGACCTGTTTATCTCAGCTTTATGAAAATCAATGTGATGTAGACAGAAAGACGCCCCGCAGCATACAGGCCATAACAGAGACGATCAGCACAGCCAATGTGACACGAGAGCGTTACCCGGCGCCTCTGCTCAGTTCAGACCTACAGTTGCATTCAGATTATCATAGATGTCCGTTTAGCACTCAGCACTCTGCGGTCTGTGCTGCGTGGAGAGACGTAAACATAAATGACACGCTGCCCTCAGAGGAAACAGAGACGCACGCAAAAACAACGAGAGAGAAGAAGAAGAGGTGAAGTCCATCCTAGCTGCAGCGACGCCCCCTCCTCCTCCTCCCGTGCCGAGAGACAGGCCCAAAACGAGGAGAGGCAGCTGTGGGGAAGAGGGAGGTGTGTGTGCGCCGAATGCTCTCTGACAGCTGTGATGTCCACAGTTTTGCCGGGCCATTTAGTGACGCCCCCTCGCATTAGCAGCAGGGTGCGAGGAGCATGAGATGATGGACTCTAACGTGTTTTGTTGCGTTGCTCTTTTGTCCCTCCTGAGTGGTGTGGGTCGTGCGTTCGTGGCTGCGATTTAAGGTTCAAGCTGCACAAAACAAACTGAGACATCAGAGGACAGTGTTTGGGAGCTGGTGCAGTGAGTCAGTCAGCGAGATGAAGTCTGTGTTGTGTTACTGTTTACTCGTTTATTTGGGTGCACTTCCTTCTGGTCCCCCCAGATCCCCGTTACCGCCACCACTCCGTCCGTCTAGGAGACAGTCCCTGTATTAATATGAGAACCCAGCATTATATCAACACACAGTCTGCTGAGGCAAAAACAGTCAAGCAAAATATCCTGTAAGTGAAAGTTTCTGTGCAAACCTGCATTCCTCCAAATGTCCACGAAGCCCCAAACTGGTCATTATAACCATTTTATCACATTACCATTAAAGATGTGAAAAACCATCAGCTTTGTTCCAGCTGGTTTAAAAGCTTGTGTGCACTACAGTTAGAGATGGACTGCTCTTATTTCTTTATTTTCCAGCAGTGACAGCAGCTCCACGTCTGTGGTTGTAGGTGCAGTAAAGTCAGTCTGCTGTAGCTGGTTTCTGCTCACCCCAAACAGTTTCTCTGACTGTAATTAACGAGGGTTTGTCGAAGGTTAAGACATTCAAAATGCATTCAAACACTTCATCCGTCACCGACTCGTCCCTGCATCCTGTCGCCTGCACTCGCCTCATCGTCTCATTCCAGGATCCACGCTTTGATTTTCACGTCTGCGTCTAAAAGCAGCATGTTAAGCGTTTGGCTGGGGCATGTTGCAGGCTGTATTTAGAGCAGCCGAGCGGACTGGGCCCCCCCTTTGTTTTGAGCTTGATGAGGAGGAAACCCTGCTAGGCTGCGACGAGTTCTCATCACACACCCTGCATCTCTGCCAAGCTGCCGAGCCCCGCGCAGAGCCGGGTTGGAGGCGGGCTGCTGATTGACAGGATAAGAAGATGCCTCAGCGGAGAGGGAGAGATCTCTATCCGCTGCTAAACTGCGCCTCTGTGTCGCTGCTCAGCTCGCAACGGAGACGACTTCTCAGAGGACGGAAGCGGCTCGCCGCGTCAGGACGGGTCAAAGATGTGCCCACATTTACTCTGCACCCATAAATATACACGCGCCCCACCGACGTCTCATCTGCGCCTTAAACTGTGTTTGACACATGTTTGATTTCAGAGTAACTGACAGCTCCACGTGTGAGACTCTCTTTGTTTTCTCTTTACTGTAGAGTCGCTGCTAACGAGACCAAACTGCAGTAATGCAGCAGTATGTGTGTAGCTAATATCAGTGCAAACACATTCAAGTTTTGGGAAAAACAACAATTTCATGGGTTGTTTTTTATTTTGTTCATTTATTTTATTTCATTTCCTTTTTTTTTTTGTGAACAAATGTCTTAATTCCAGGTATAAAAACATAAGTCGACTATTTTAAAAATGTGCAGATTTATCATCATCTGCACATCTTTAATACATGTCGAACTCTGTCCTACTTTACAGAGTAAACAAGTTTAAATCTGCGCGTTTTGTTGAGGCATTAATTCGTTTTTTATTACGATTCACATCATATGTATCAAATAAATGAGGATAACATAGATTTTCTAAGGTAGCAGCTACTTGAATCTGCCGTACTTAAATGTGAGTTAGCACTGTTATGAAAATGCTCTTTACAAACCGTAGCTGAGCAATTTTATCAGACTTAGAAAATGTCACCGTTCACAGTCTGAGGGGGGTTTGTGTGAAACACGCGTGTGCCTCGCACAGCACCGCAGCGTCAGCCTATTGCTAACATTATGGCACCAAAACCACACAAACTTGTGTCACAGCATCAATGCTCGTCGTGCTTTAGGTAACACGCGTTTCTCTCAAAGTCGACGTTGATCAGGCGTCTGTGCGGGAGGCCAGCACGTCTCTGAACATTATTCTGAACAATGACGATGAATCCCATTATTGCACAGAGCACATCAGAATGAAACTGATTCCTGGTGAATGACAATAATTATAATTACATGCATTTCTGTGTGCGATTCATAAAAACACTGCTTTGTGAGGATTGTAGCAACATGCACGAGTGGGACAAACATAAAGCATCGGTCGGGTCCACACACGAGCCAGGCATCACGAAAAGTTGTGAAAACTAAAGCAGGTACATCCACAGTCATTGTCAGAGTGCCGGTGGGTTTCCCCTCCCTCCCTCTACAACATTCTGCATCAACAAAGCAATTTGTTTCCCCGGAGTGTGCTAATTTCTAGATTTCACAGTGCCAGGTGTTACGACTGCCAGTCATTACATGAAAATCAGCAAAACCTTAACCACGGTGCTTATCCCCGGCGCCAAACGCACCCGGATGAATTCTCTTTGATTTTGGGGTGAGGATGGGGGAGAGACAGGAAAGGAGGTTAAGTTCCAAAGTGTGTCTTTTATTTAAAGAAGAAGAAGAAGCTCTGCTGATTTTTCACGTGTCCTGTTGAAACTGTGGCGTCACAGGTTTGACCTCCAGCCCTGAAGTGCTGCAGAGGAAATTTAACGATATAGATTTCTTCATTTTTTGTCAAGTGATCTGCAAACAAACGCACGCGTCTTTGCAAACAGGCCGATTACATGCAATGTAAATATTGTATTTCCCTCAGAAGTGATGCTGTGAATATTTAATGGAACGAGCTGCGTTTTCACTGCTATTGTGTGATTTATTTGTGGATGGCTGCAAAATCAAACGTGCATTCGGGATGTGTCGAGTTATTTTTAGAGCGTTAATACGCAGCATTAATTATGCACATATATGTAACACTAATTAAATCGATCAGCGGCAGACACACAACGCGGTTTGTGTGTCAAAACTGAGCTTTGTGTATTTTTTTTACATTTTATCAACGTGCTGCTGTTTTTAAATTAAGCTTTCATTTGACACAGAAAACAGAACGGCATCAGTTTTTAATGATGTGACAATTATTCTATTGATTTCTATTTTTCTGTTGTTTTCATTGTTTTTATTTCATTCTCTCGTGATTAACATACAAAAGCTGGAGCGTCGTCTGAAACACGAATTTATTTTAAGGAAACCCACATGAAATAAATTATTTATGTGTGTGAGTGTGTGTGTGTGT
The DNA here is from genome assembly GCF_963576455.1 of Neolamprologus multifasciatus. NCBI lineage: Eukaryota > Metazoa > Chordata > Actinopteri > Cichliformes > Cichlidae > Neolamprologus > Neolamprologus multifasciatus. The sequence goes on along the minus strand of NC_140457.1, from coordinate 28,023,286 downwards.
GTGTGTGTGTGAGTGTGTGTGTGTGTGTGTGTGTTAAAACTGCTCAAATAAATAAAAATAAATAGCGGACTTCTGTGTTGCCCTCTTTACAGCAGTGTAAATTGTGCCACCCCTCACACACACACACACACACACACACACACGCACACACACGCACACACACACACACACACACACACATGTGTGACTCTGTCCGACAGTTTGATAGGACTCACTTGGAGAATAACATGTATTATGATAAATGCACCAATGAGAGCAGTCGTCCGTGCGCAGGTAGAGTTTGATGAATTTGCTCCTAAACAGCCGACAGCTGCTGTTACCTTTGCTTCCTATCGTGCATATTTCATTAATTTTTAAATGTATAATTAATCCGTGCTAATGAAAATCCATCCTCATCTTAAACATCCAAGAAACAAGTTTTTATTTCTTTTTAGTAAAACTTTCCTGTCATGTCTTTAAAGGTGCTTTAATCAATTCAACCTTTATTATCATTATTACAGGAAACTGTTACATTGTAACTGGTTTTCATTGGCTGATGCTTTCAGTCAGGAGCTGAGCGTGGAGAGGAGTACAGCTTTCTCTGTTCGTTGTCGTATCGTGTGTAGCTGAGGTGAGGATGACGAGGAAGAGGAGATGAAGGTGGGGGAGGGCAGCACGACATCCTTCCTGTCAGAGTCTTCTTCGCCGCTTCAGCTGTCTCCCCTCCAGTGGCCACGCCTTCCAACACTGCCGAGCCACAGGCACCGTTGGGTAGCCGAGGCGGGGGAGCCACGCAGGAAACAGGAAATGGTGAGGCGCAGAGAGGAAGCCGTGAGGGTGTGGGGCGGTAGAGATGGAGGAGCCACGAAGTGTCAGAGCTGACATCGATGCTCTGAAAGGATGACAGAGAGGAAGGAAGGAGCTTCACCTGGTGGGCTGAGCATCCCAATTACCTCTCCATAAACAAAGGAGGAAGTTTTGCCTCACTGGGGGCACAGATCTGCTCTCCACCTCCCATCACACCACCTCCCCACTGCAACCCAGCAAGAGGCTCCTCTCTCCCTCTTTTGCCATCAAATAAGAGGTGTTCAAAAGCACCCCAGCCCCTGCTATGATAGCGCGAGGTGTCACTTATGAAAGGCAGCGTCCCCGCTGAATACGTGCGCGCCGATGAAAGGTCGGCATAACTTGAGTTCACACGCGCCGCACTGTTTCTTGTCTCTTGTCTTCTTATTTGTTTGAAGCTGACGGCTGCCTGCTCCTTCAAGGCCTGTACCGAGTGTCATCTGAGCAGGAGCAGAGCTGCACCGGCTCGGCTGCTCCTCAAAGCTGACGGTGAGGATGCTGATGTGGTGCAGCACCTCTGTGCAGGTTTGGGTGACTTTCTGCTTTACTTCCAGTCCGAGTAAATCACAGCACTCGTTATTGCAGCACTGCTGTTGTTGGAGGAGTTGGTGACAAGGGCGGAAATTTTCTTTTCTTTTTCAAACACACATGCAGGTGGTTACATGTGGTTAAATGATTCAAATGCAGTAAGTACACGTTTTTCATATAAATATAGTCTATAACTTAATTATTGTCTGTAGTCCACATGATTACACACTTTAGTTACATAAAACATGTGAGCTTTGATGTTACTGTATAGCCTGTATAATAAATAAATATGTAGCCCAATAAGGATAAACTCCAGAAAGCTACACAACACTGGCGCTTCATTTACAAACACAAGTCTAACTGAAGTTTCACTGTTTTTGTCAGAAAACAATCACATTGTTACAGCTTTAATTACACAAAGTGTCAGAAATCTGCACTGTCATGAACACAAATGTAAACCTAATTTTTCATGATTTGTTGGATTAACCCTCTGAGGTCTGAAACACAACCGGACATTTTTGACTCCTTTTGAGTTCACGTTTGTATTTCACCCTCAAATTGTTTCATTTTATTTTTTTCTCCTTACCTTGGTTGGTGTCTTTTCAGCTCAGCTGACTTTAGTTGTTTTCACTGACATACTGCATTAGTGTTACTATTACTATTAATATAACTATTACTGATCTGAAATCACACAAAGAACCTAAAATCCTAGTAGTAATTTTTACTAAAAAACCACAGACATGTTGAGTAAATTTTTATAACTTGAAATGCAAATATAAATTGTACATTTTGTAAACATAAACAACTATTTATCTAAAAATGCAGCCAATACACCTGCTGTTATTTTTTCATCTTGTACAACCATTTAAAAATATTACAAAAACTGAAATGAGAGAACAATCAAGTTTCACAATAAGATGCTGCACAAATGATGTGTGTCAGTAAAAACAGGAGAGCAGCACAGGGACAAACCTGCAGGCCTGACAACAGCAGGTGTATCACTCCACTGGTTTTCTACTCAGTGTTTACGTTGCAAATGTGCCTCTGTGACATTCATTAGTGCCCTCACTGACACACAAAACAAAACGACTACACAACACAACACACTAAGTAAACACTTCACACTAAACGTCACAAATCTCCCACATCTAAACTCTCTCTCTCACTCGCTCTGTCGCTGTCGTTACCGTCACTCCCAAACTTTTCCTTTGCTCCTTCAGAGCAGGCTGACGGTCCGCTGCACAGGACCGTGACATGGAAAGAGTGTCCACCTGAGAAATGTCCACCTTTCCTACAACATCCACTGGAAAATGTGACGTACGATTGCTTGGCTGCAGAGTGTGACAGCTCATCTCTAACTCAGCTGTTAGCTGCTGAGTCTGATGATGAACCACAGCACCATAGTGAACACAGCACAGTCAGGTTCATTCAGTTCAGTTTTATTTACACAGGAACAAATCACAACAGTCGCCTCAAGATGCTTTATGATGTAAGGTCGACCCTACAATAATACATGCAGAGAAAACCCAACAATCATGTGACCCCTATGAGCACTTTGGTGACTGTGGGAAGGAAAAACTCCCTTTGAACAGGAAGAAGCTTTACCAGGTAAAACTTCGACAATTCTGTAAAGATTGTTTTTTATCATTTTTAGGTCACATTTAAAAGCATCCATGTCAAAGGTCAGGCGCCTAAGAAGGGAGGTGAGTCCATGTAGGACCAGCTCACTTTATCATGTTAACATCATCGTGTAATTTCAGACGTTTTATTTCATGAATGTAAGCTTGAGCTCAACATTTTTGCTTCATTTAACACATTAAAATAACATTTTCACATGAAACTCGGCCTGATTACTGTTTACAAACAGTGTCAGTGGTTTATCTGTGATGGATCGGAGTTTTACTGCATGAACTACATGAGAATCTGGATCCCATCAAACATCCAACAAAAGACAAGGCAAGAAAAACGTTGACGTGCAAAATGAAACAAATCCAGGAGAAAAACATACATATTACCCAGAATGCAGTTTGGTTGTATCTGCACACTTACAGGACCGGGTTCGACCGATTGCAAACACACACAAACACACACACACACACTCACACACACCCCTGCATCCTAGCCTAGTGTATTTTCAAAAAGAGGAGTATAATAATGTAACTGTCATACATAAAAGCCGTACACATGTATGTGTTTAGTTTGTCAAATACGTGAAACTAGACGTTGAACATACGTTTCTGTTTCAGTTCCAATATTGTGCCAAAGGTCACACTGAGTGCAGAGAAGCTCAGTTCAGTAGACTTGACATGTTTAGCTGTGCAGATTTGTGTTGCTGGAATAAATGCAGGTGTAGCACGTCTGCAGAGGGAGTTCTCCGCTAACATCGCTGGACTACACTTCTCCTCTTCCATCAACTCGTTCGTCCGTCCTGCGCTGCTCCACGTGCACGAGAAACAACCACGCCACCTCCCTCGCCGCCCCTTTTGAAGGAGTAAACCAAACCGTTGAGCTTAACGCATTTCTAATGAGCCAACAGTTGGAGCCTGGAGATTAGTCATCGTACAAGCACACCGACGATCGCGTTTGCCGAGATGAACCATGCATCATCTCGGCGGCGCCGTCGGTGCCTCGGCTGAAGCGCCGCGAATGAAAAAGCTGCTCCATTCCGAATGATTAACTTACTTTTGCTGATGTCATAAAAATCTAAAAATCAGTGTTTGTTTGGCTGCTGGCTTCATAAAGAAGCGGTTCAAAGGATTTAGCAGGGACTCACTTCGTGTTTGAGGAGGCAGTTCTTCAATTACTGTTTGACAGGTGGCATTGTCTTTAGATATGCTGTCATATTCATATGAATAAGCCTGGATGGCATCATCCATTCAGCACTGACAGATAAAAGAAGAACACAAAGTGCCTGACAGGTGCTAAGAAGGCCCTTCGAAGTCACTGCTGAATACAAAGAAGGGATTCTCTGCATTGTCTTTGCTGCTCGGTGTCTCATTAGCTCCTAGCTTTTGATCTGCAGAGCTGCCGTGTCTAAAGAAGTGTCCACCCATTTCCAGTAAGTGGACAAGTCATTACGGCTGTCTCTCTCAACTGATCGCTTAATTTGATAACTGCAGAGATGAAAGTGGGTCCAGGCAGGAGGTGACAGTACGCCTTTATTTGCCAAGGACAGGCTACTAATTTCCAGCCTTGCGGCAAAGCCTTTTAACAGCTCCTTTAACACCTGTTCACTTCCTCGCATGCTCAGACGAGACGCTCAGAACGCCACGTTCAGCGCTGCTTATGACTCGTTCAGGCTTTAACCCTGTCATGCTCTCTGCATCATATTTGATACGCGAGTTTCTGACACCTCGATCTCATCAACATAGAATAGAATAAATATATAATAAAAAATAATAAATATATAATAAATATATAATAAAAAAATAATAAATATATAATAAAAAAAGATAAATAAATAAAAAATATATAATAAAAAATAAAAAATATATAATAAATATATAATAAAAAATAATAAATATATAATAAATATATAATAAAAAAATAATAAATAATAATAAAAAATGATAAATAAATAATAAATATATAATAAAAAATAATAAATATATAATAAAAATGATAAATAAATAATAAATATATAATAAAAAATAAAAAATATATAATAAATATATAATAAAAATATCATACACAACATGATATAGCAAAAGAAAATTGTAGATTTTGTTATAAGGTAAAAATCAGAATTTTCTGGCTAATTTTTGAGGTGTTGGGTTTGAATGAGTCTCCATTAATAACAGGAGGAAGACGTGCAAATTATTATTATTATTATTATTATTATTATTGTTGTTGTTGTTGTTGTTGTTGTTTCTATAAAATGAAAAATGAAATCTGAAATGAAACAGATGGAATGACTTCTTCTGTGCCTCGTCTATATCTGTGAGGAATCCCTGCACACACACACACACACACATGCTCACACACACACACACACACACACACAAACACGCTCACACACACACACACACATGCTCACACACAACACACACACACACACACACCTGTACACACACACACACCTGTACACACACACACACACACACACACCTGTACACACACACACACCTGTACACACACACACACACACACACACACACACCTGTACACACACACACACCTGTACACACACACACAAACACACATGCTCACACACACACACACACACTAAAACACTGGACGTCAGATTTTGCTGTAAATTCTGACACAATAATTACAATCTGGTTGTATTTTGTGTGTATTCATGTCGAGGTTGTTTCAGTGCAACAAAAACCAACATTAAACAATGAAGGAATTTAAAAGAGGAAACACTGAGGTGTAAAATGTAAATCTCTTCATTTAAACTGGTTTTCCTACACGTTACCAAAGCAGCTGAACATGTGTTCAACACTTTGTGTGTTCAGGCCTGAACCAGCCCAGGACACACAGGTGAAAGCAGAGTGATATTCATACAAACAGATAAAAATGATGCACTATAAATTCTGTGTGGGCTAAATGATGACTCTTTATGATTATAGATGCTTTAAATATGACTTTAACTTAAGAACTTTAAGCATCGCAACACAAATGGAAAACAATGTGTTTACATTTTACTTTCATTCATGAAAGAAGTGCAAACACGCGCATACACAAAGACAATGCAGAGTCCAGTTCAAGGCAAACACAGCACACATCTGTCTCACAACTGCTCCAAATGCAACAAAACCTGCAGCGTGAAGCATTTTAGCTGTTTTACCTTTGAAATAAAAGAACTATTTATTTACCCAGACAGCCCACAGCAGGCTCCTCCTTCAAAGTGCATTTTATTTGTGCCTGAATATTCACTGTCTCCTCACCTCCACACAGGCCATCTACAGCTGCCTCCAAATGAGCCTGGTGACCTGCAGAGTGAAGCCCGGACAGCCAGCATTATCCACCTGCAGCAGATCGCTGTCCAAAGTGACGCGCCACTCCTAATTTGATTGGCATATTCTATTTATTGCCATGCAGCCGAGTGTTTCTCTACTATTTCTTTCAGATTGGACCAATAAGAATAAAGAGAAGCTCCCCCTGCAGTGTGGGTGATGTCATCAACACCCAAAAGACTTGATGTTAAAGTGGAGGAGACGGAGGATGTGGTGAAAGACACAATTTAAGGGGTGCCATTCCAATTCTTAGGGCCTCTGCATTAACCTCGGTGGTGTGTTTGTTTGGTGTTAGCAGGTAAGTGACCCGAGCACAGGTATCAACACGCCTGCAAGCAAATGACACGTTTAACCATTTGGAGCAATTAAGCATCAGTCTGAAAAAGGTGAATCCGCTGAGACTGAACCTGTGTTTCCCTTCGAATCACAGATCATAACGCACCGCTGAATCTCGACTCCGTTTCCTCCCACAAAATTGATTTGTAGGATTTTGGATTGAAAGCCTTCCTGTAGTTGTCTCTGCTGGAGGACGGGAACAAATGTTTGATTCTTCTTTCCTTTTCTTTTCCCCCTCAACTCTGACATCGCTTCTCTCAGTGGCAGCATATCGCCGCCTGAATCTTTCCATCCACATCAGGGGAGCAGAGCTGTGACTACTGGGATTAGGCTAATCACACATTCACCCAGGAGGCTGCGCATACAGGAGATCCTGCGTGAGGCATGACCTTATTTCTAATGTATTTCCATTGCCTTTCTTTTTACTTGCCGGCGCGAGTAAGAGGGGCTAATACGCCACCATTTCGTTACTCCCTGTTTTATCTGCTGAGACCAGGCTGTGCATGGGAACTTTAATATTTCTTATTGACGTGATAAATCGTTAGGGGTTTTTCACGTTAGCGTAAATGCTGCTGCATCGATGCGAGGTGAGAGGTGTGCAGCTGCAATTAAAGCACCACCAAATCACACTTAAAATTATTTCGATGTAAAAGTTGGTGAAAACATACGAGCGCTGTCCTGTACGTGTGCGTAACAATATTTCACTTTGATTGGAGCTGATACAGGAATGAATTATTACATTTAAAGAATCAAATATGACATCAGTGTAAAAATGCTGATATTAGAAATAAATCCAAACTGATTTTTTATTTATCGTGTGGTGATCAAGGCTCTCAGGCTGGGATAGAAATAGAATAGAATAGAATAGACTAGAATAGAATAGAATAGAATTCAACTTTATTGCCATTGCACATGCACAGGTTCAAGGCAACGAAATGCAGTTTGCATCCATCCAGAAGTGCTTTAGCCATGATATAGATATATTACAATATATATTAGCAATAATATAGATATGTGAGTATATTACAGAAATGGGTCTATTATGGTATGTTATAATGTACACGGTATGAAGTATGTCATGAATATGCTATAACTATAAGTATGTACAGGCTATGAACAGGATATAAATATGAAATAAAAAACTATACAGAAATCTGAGATATACAGTTATACAGAAATGTGAACTATGCAAATCGTATGTTTGTGATGTTTGTGTGGTCCAATTTTGAAAAATGTACAAAATATACAAATAATATAAAACTATTTGCTCCCTGTGATATTTATATATTTTATTTAGGCAGCATTTAGAAAGCAGAAAATGTAAAGAAACATATTTTAATTCATTTTTTAAAAACTGTGATGGCTGAAGTTTACACTGTGATTTTTTCTTAAATCCTGGCTGCACTTCAAAACTAATTTTTCACTGAAATATTCACTTTTCTTTAATCGCTGAAAATGTGCATGCAGAGAGCACAAATGCAGAAATATAAATTCTAATGTCTCCGGAGCTCAGTGGGTGGATTTTCTTCCCATTTCATCCAATGTCGACCCCCAGTTTAGAAACAAAAGATGTTAAAGAAGGGGGGGGGGGGAGGGGGGGGCCACAGGTCCATCAAACTCAAATAAGAAACATTTAAACCCCCCCACACCTCCCACTCCCTCCTTCCTTCCTTCCTTGCTTCTTCTAAATCAACACTCGTAATTTATGAAATGTAACTCTGCCCTCCACTGGCACGAAGAAGGTGCACACACATGCAGAGCACAGGCTCTCCTCTAGTAGACCATTCAGGAGTGTGTGTGTGTGTGTGTGTGTGTGTGTGTGTGTGTGTGTGTGTGTGTGTGTGTGTGTTCTGGAAAAACAAGTTTAAGAAGTAGGTGATTTGTAATTTGGCCCCAGTGAAAATTACCATTCTCCAGCAGACTTTCCTCTATTAGGCCTGATTGCTTGTCTTTAATTTAGCTGCGATTCAGCGGCGTAATAATAATAAACATTTATGTAACACTCAAATTAAATGTAGTCGATGAATATTTTGGCTGTTTGGAAAATGCAGCTAATAGCAGGAGAGTGGTGAGGGAGCAGGATTCATTCAACACTGTGTGTGTGTGCACGTGTGTGTGTGCGTGTGTGTGTGTGTGTGTGCACGTGTGTGTGTGCGTGTGTGTGTGTGCGTGTGTGTGTGTGCGTGCGTGTGTGTGTGTGTGTGTGTGTGTGTGTGTGCGTGCGTGTGTGTGTGTGCACGTGTGTGTGTGTGTGCGTGTGTGTGTGTGTGTGTGTGTGTGCATGTGTGTGCACGTGTGTGCGTGCGTGCGTGTGTGTGTGCACGTGTGTGTGTGTGTGTGTGCGTGTGTGTGTGTGTGTGTGTGCGCGTGCGTGTGTGTGCACGTGTGTGTGTGCATGTGTGTGTGTGTGTGTGTGCATGCGTGTGTGTGTGCACGTGTGTGTGTGTGCATGTGTGTGTGTGTGTGCACGTGTGTGTGCGTGTGTGTGTGTGCATGCGTGTGTGTGTGTGCATGCGTGTGTGTGTGTGTGCACGTGTGTGTGCGTGTGTGTCTGTGTGCATGCGCGTGTGTGTGCATGTGTGTGTGTGCATGCGTGTGTGCATGCGTGTGTGTGTGTGCACGTGTGTGTGTGTCTGTGTGCATGCGTGTGTGCGTGCGTGTGTGTGTGCATGTGTGTGCGTGTGTGTGTTCACCAAAGCATCTCTGTCTTCCAGGTGGGCTGAGGGTCTAAACTTCACCCATCAGCTATTTTCATGCCTGTTAGACTCATGTGTGTACCCCCCCCCCCCCCCCTCGCCCCACCCCCAGCCAAAATCTTCCACAACCAGCCACCACAGGGTGCCAATAGAGCCATTGTCACCCCAGGTGATAGCAGGAGCACTGGGGAGGGTTTGGAAGGTGGGGAAGGGAAGCAGTCCCTCTCCTCTGAGAGCAGAAACAGCACCTCCCCCACCCACAGACACATCTGCCCCCTCCCAACACCCTCCTTACCCACCCACTTCCACCCTCCAACCAGTTCAGTTGAATGGGTGAAGCCACAGAGTTAGACATGAGAGGGAATCAAGGTGACTGTCAGCCAAGTATTCAGTTGAGTCAATAATTAAGCTTTGGATTGCACTTTATTTTGAATATAGAGAGTTAAATAATGAGCTGTATATAAAATTATATTACATTTGAACAGTCGTCTCATCATATTGCAGAGACCCTACAATAATACAGACAAACCCCAACAATGATGAGCCCCTGTGATAAAGCGCGTCAGCAACAGTGGGAAGGAAACTTTAATGGGAGGAAACCTGCTCAGGGAGGGGCGGGGCCATCTGCTCCAGCCAGTTGGGGGCAAGAGGAGACAGTGAGGACAAAAGCTGTGGACGAGATCCAGAGATTCATGATGATCACTTATTAAACTCAAACTGGTGTATAAACAGTAAATAAAAAGCATAAAAACTCTATTGCAGTGTAACAAGTGCAGGATCCAGGGTCACGTGATCAGCTCACTACATGTTTAAACATAAAGGAACAATTTTTACATTTTAAAGCTTTTATTATTTGAGCTTCTTGACATTTCACTGACCCGATGAAGGCATAAAGCTGTTCCCTTTAAGGGTCTTCACGTCAGCAGTTTATCATTTTCCATCATGTTTTCTTACTTTACTCATATTATTATTATTGAGTGTTTATTTAGTGAATATGTTTTGGTTTGAATCGTTTTGGATGAGCCTAACATGAAAGTTGATTTTACTTTGAATTCACCTGAAATATGCGTCAGCAGGAAATCTGCAGCCTAACATAATGAGAAACTGACACAGCCCCCACGGCTGGTGTGGAGGGCTGCAGTGTGCAGGGTTTGCCTTAAACACTCCCCTTGGTTAGGTGACTTTATTTAAGAAGGCATCACTAACTTTTACTGTTCTCAGAAACGGACAAAAATACGTGATGATGAAATCCAACTTGTGCTGAACTGAAGTCTGAGCTCCCAACTCACCTACAACACCTGAGCCGGCGTGAGCTTCATGATGTGTGCTCCGATTGGTTAGCCAGGAGGAGTGACACACTTAATATGTTACATCCCAGGAGTCCAAAATAATGGAGCACAGAGCAAATAAAGAGGGTGTGGTCATTTTCAAAATAAAAGCTCTCCTACAGATCCCAGTTTGAAACCACGTCAGAGACACAATGTAACTAATTTCTTTCTCCTACAAAGTAACACACACACACACACAGGAGTAACAGAGTACATGTACCGGCATTACATATTTAAAATACAAAATATGAGTAACTGTATTCCGTTACAGTTACCGTTTAAAAAGGTGGTATTTAGAATACAGTTACTTTGTTGAAATAAATGGATTACACGGCGGTACTTCCCTGTTTCATATGTTCAGCTATGCTCTCTCTGTTTTTGGTGATTCCACGCCGCTGGAAACCCAAACACAACACGCATCAAGAGGCTCTAATGTCTGTGTCTCAGTCTCGCGGCCCATGTCACCTCTACTTGCGGCGTGAAGAAATATTTTTAAAAATTATTCAAAAACTGATTTAATATGAAGGCAACAGGCAGAATGCTACAGGCATTACTGTCCTAAAGCACTACGGACTACACTGCCTATCAGGCAGGAAAAGTAAAAAGGAAAAGTACGAGCTGTCATCGAGCAGAAACGGGAGCTGGAAGCATGTAAATATAATAATAACCACTGCAGCCAAGAAGAGAGCCTGACGAGCCCAGCTGTAAGTAAGCTATTAAGACTCGACTGTACACCGTGTTCGTGTTTTCCTCTGAAACAATAAGTTCTGTTGGAGCAGCCTTTCAACGCCTCTCTCTGTCTCTGCTAGCAAAGTTGACCCAGACAACAAAGTAAAGCTAGTTTTCAGCTACGAGCCGACACAGAACCCACCGTATTAGCCAGAGGTCCCTTTACTACGGTTCGGAGCCGCGGACCTGTTTTATATACGCGTGGAATAGTTTTCTATACGAGATCACTGCAAAAAGTGCAGCCTTACCTAATGTCCACCTACTGTTACTCATTTATATTAAGATTTAAACATCTAGCTGGTGTTGGTGTGGAGAGTAACCTTCAGTAATAAATCACAGCAATAGTACATTCATGTAGTAGATAATATATTAAGTAATCCAGAGTATTCAGAATACGTTACTCTCATTGAGTAACGTAACGGAAAACGTTACAAAATACATTTTGGGGCATGTAATCTGTAATCTGTAATCTGTAGTGGAATACATTTTAAAAGTAACCTTCCCAACACTGATTGTGCTGCACTGCCAGTAGAGAAATAGAAAAGCTCATTTGCAGTGAGTGCCAGGAAGCGGCGGGTAATTAGATGTGAAGGAGGAATTTTCTTTTACTAACCTGGTGCACTGGAAATGAAGACACCTGCACCTCCAACTGGAAAAGTGCAGCTCGAAGCATGTGTCATTTTTAATCGTATGTTTCCAGTGGGACGAGTGGACGTCTGCAGATCAGAGACACTCTGTGTGTTTGTGGCTGTGATCATAACGATGGTAAAGTTTGACAAGTATAAATCATGTGTATAACTACGGTGTTATTTTCTTCAGGATCGTCTGCAGACCTCTAACCACACTGAATATGTAGCAGAGATATTGACGGGGATGAGTCGGCTTCCTGTGGTGTGAAGGTCAATTTATAGCAAGAAGTCGTAGTGGTCACAGCTCCCACAGACACACCCTCCTCCTGCAGCAGGACCTGATCAGTTGGTTCTTTTGTTTGTTGTTGTTTTCTTTGTTGTTTGGTGGGGGGGGGGGGGGGGCATATTAAAAAAACACATTAATATCTGATCACTGTAATGAAGAAGACATTTAAAATCTCACGTCCAAGTTAAAACAACCAAATTAGCCCCTCTACTGGCAACTTGGGCCCTCCTACAAACTTCATCTCCACTTTCATGTCAATACTTTGAGCTCAAAAGCTGGAAAAAGTGTGTTGATTCTGCAGCAGATCAGTAAACATCTTCCTGTTTTCCTGCATTTTGCTTAGAGATCTTGGACAACTTTAATAAAATGCAACAAAGTAAAAAAATAATAGTAATAGTATAGCAGCCATATATAAAGCATAAAAAGCACAAATGAGCATTTCTCTGGAAAACTGTGTCAGGGTTGCATCAGCCAGCCCTGATTGGATCCCCTCACATTTCAAATTTCCAAGCCTTTGTCAGCTGAAAAGTTCAGATCTCTCCAACGTGAAGTCTTGAAAGGTGAGGCGAGGACGGGTCAAAGTAGTCAACAAATACCTGCCACGGTGGCTGGAAATGTGGCACATTTCACACCACGCAAATGCAAGGCCGGCTTTCTGCACAGGCAAGCACATCCTGACCCCCCCACCCCACCTCAACGCATTTTATCTTTGGTTTGCTCTGAAGTTCAACATATAGACAGAGACCCTATCAAAACATCAAAACCAGAAAAGAAGAGAGAGATGAAGAAATGCTAAAAGCACTCTGTGTTAGTGCTGAAACAATCCAATTACAATGCCTATCAAACGTAGCTTCACAGGTTATAGCTTCTAATTGCCTGACAAAAAATTGACACTTCAGTCGCAACAGTGTAATATAATAGGGGCCAAATTAAATTTGATCGAGGGGCAGAAAACGATGCTATCACTCAGCAGTGCGGAAAAAAGGAGATCAACTAGCATGATATAATGGATCAAAAATGAAAATTATTCATTAATCTCATTGGGTTTTCCAATAATGGAAATGACACAGTTCAGACGTCTTCCTAAAAACACTATTAATTAAAGGGATGATAGATCTAACAAGGCATGGAGCCCAGAGAAATCACCCCACCTCTTCTTCTCTTCCTCTCTCTGTTACTTTACATCGCTCTCTCGTCTATTTAATACGTTTGCTTTGCTCTTTCTGTAGGTGGCTGCAGCGGGTGAGTTTGTACAGCCTTTCTAAATCAGAAGCATCAGCTTCAGGATGTTGGGGTGACCCATGATTTTAGGTAGCTTGCCCCTGCTGAGGTTGCTTCTATACGCGTGATTGTCATTGCTAAACAACAGAAGGTAGCAAGCATGACTCTACAAATGTACAGTCTGATGGTTTACCACATGGACTTACATAAATGCAAGAGGCTGCCTACATAAGGTGACTTTCAGTAATTCCAACACGTTCTCACTCCCAAAGCGTAACATTTTACGCTAGGTGACAAATCGTCAACATATTACGTTTTCGGCTACCCACCACGTTCCTGAATGACGACCTCGGAAAAATGAGGAAATATGAGAACCGTATGGACTCAATCTACACATGTTCGCTCTTTTTCTTCAAATCGCTTAGAAACACGCTATTTAACGTCATTAAAGTCCTGGTTAACCTCAGGAAAAAGGTTATGGTTAGGGCTGGAATACAGGCTGGAACGTCTATTATCGCGGGAGGGTCATTGCACTGGATTTCAGCCATAACCCGGCACGTACCATAAGAACGCCGAAGGTCTCCTTTCGCTTTCCTCAGGAACGCCGCGGGACGTGACAAAACGTCGGCATGTTACGCCTCGGGAGTGAGAACGGGCTCGTAATTCACATGAATCAATATGTGTAATTTATGACATTTAAAATTCTACCACCGACTAAGATGCATGAGATAAGCGGACTCCCAGGACTTTACCGTCTCTCAGCATCAGCAGCGATGAAGGCCAGACAATGATCCTGATACCTGAGCTAGTTTTCCTTTTGATTTTAGCTGCTCAAGCCAATCTTTGCTTGATTAGTACTGGAAATAATGTGTCACAGATCTTGTCTGCTTGGGTTCTGCAGGCGTGGAAAACTAGGTCACACTCATATATTACACATATTACTATCACATTTCTGTTTTTCACAGGTAAGCTTTAGTCAGTCAAAAGCAAAAGTAACACTTTGTCTTTGAAGACGTAGAAATAACAAACCTCAGGGTCCATTTGGAAACTGTTTCATCACTTCACATTATTTTTTTCAGCAGATGTCATGAATTGTTAAAGAGTTCTGGTTCTTTCTATGACTTTAAAGACTTGTCATCCGTGATTTTCACATGGTATCACCAAACACTGCAGAATGGTCCTTAAGGTGGAATTGTTTTGTAATGTGTTGTTTTTGAGTGCAGCTCAGCTTTGAAGCTCAAAGACGTGGCCTTGATGCTCAGGTGGGAACGACTGTGTTCGAGTGTCCATGTAGAACTCGTCTCTGTCCTCTGTTCTAAATGAAAGAGACTCTGAGTTTGAGTGCCTCTGAGCCAGGCAGCTTCCTCTGCTCCTGTTGGGAGAGGTATTTTATCCCGTGGCCCTTGAACAACCTCATCATCCACGCACGAACACTGCTCCACACACACAGTGACACTGGATGTCCAGGACTAGGCAGCAGGCTTTATTTAATCTGTTTTCCTCAGCGTTAATTGGGTCAAAGCTTCCTTCTCTGCCTTCTTGATGTGCAAATGAATGTGGCGTCGAGGGACTCCCGCCCATCACTCCACAGGCACATTTACAGGACACCTCAGGGTGCCGGGCCGCCGTCTGTGACCTGTATATGGCAGATGAAGGAGGGGCAAGGGGGCGTAAGGTTGTCAGTACCAACCTGGATCAGAGAGACTGAAGCGATGGAAAGAAAATCCCCCAGTTAATTATTGCAGTGGAAGCCTGGAGGCCATACATGTCAGCCTCACTTCTAATGAAGTTTACCTTCACAGTCCTGCAATACTGGAGTTTCTATGATATTTAATAATGTATGTGGCAGATCAGACATGTGTGTGAGAAAAGGTCAGAAAGAATAACCACACGTAAGCACTGCCAACAACCTTGATGCATCGCTCTGTTGTGACCGACTTTGTAACGCTTCCACTAATGTGACGCGTTTCGTGATGTTTCCACGCTGCTCGTTAGCTCAAGCTAAACAGCTTTGATTTACAAATGAAGACGATAAAGTGATATTTAACAAGCACAGGAGAACTTCCATCAATAAACAATAAACATCAAAATTTAAACCTGTTTGTAATTCTATTGGAGTCTTTGGTCATTAATAAAAACATCAATTTGACCACATGGGGCAACACTTTACAGCCTACAAAAATAAAACGAGTTCAGAGCAAAATCGACTGCTGACTGAGGTTAAAATGAGGAATTAACACTAGTTTAGATTAACCGTTAAGATGTCAGCTCAATGTCAATAATTATGGGCTTTAATTTAATTTAATTAACAACAAATATCTTTAAACCATTTTTCTTTGGTGTCATATTAAATATAGCCTTTTATTTATTTTTTAATCTGCAGGACCCCAGGGCTCAGGATCCAAACAAATGTTTGTTTCCCTGGACTCTTAGAGTGAGTGACCGGAGCTTGCTCTGATATGAGATGCACCAGCGGTCCCCAACCCCCGGGCCTCGGACCGGTACCGGTCCGTGAGAGTTGAGGCTCAGGTGTGAAATGTATAGTTTTCAGGGTTTTTATCAGCTTTCAGAGTTATTTTGTTATCGTTTTTATCGTTTACTCTGTTTTCCTGGGTCTTTTCACGTGTGTTATGAATAAATCTTCTTTTTTGGTACCGGTACTAGTTTTATTTTGTTGTATTTATCCGCGACACCTTGAAAATATTGTCAGGCATAAACCGGTCCGTGGCACAAAAAAGGTTGGGGACCGCTGAGATACACAACGTTTTATTTAACAACAGTTTGGAAACAAACTGAAATCAGCTGCTGGAATTTTGGGAGGAGAATAGCGCTCTTACTTTTATCGCTGCACTGTCGTATCACTTCCTGTTCCTGTTGCAGTGTACAGTGGTGTTTTTATGGTTAAATATCGATTAATTACAAATTTTTCATAGTGTAACTTACACACAGTCAATCAGAGTCATGTGTAAATTGCATCCACTTATTGCACCTTTTGGGATATGCTAGCTTAGCGTGCTATTAGCTGTTAGCAACTAGCAGCATGGCTTGTCGTTAAACTCGTTAGCACCCCCTTGCTCAATGCTCAAATGTTTAGTTCCTTACCTTACTAGCCTCACTAATGATGACATGTGCTCCTTCAGCTGCTGCCTGTCCCGGAAATGATGTCGTCAAAATGACCCCCTGGCAGTTCCAGTGCTAACTACACTTGTCTAAACTGGTCATCCTGGAATCTGCATATACTTAGAAATGGCTCCAAGAGACCTCCCACCTTGTGTAAATATGCTGTTGTGCTTTTTAGATCTTCCTTCATCTACTTTCCCATTACTCTGCTGCCAACAAAAAGACTACAGCTGTAGTAACTCGTGCTCAGCAATAAGAAGTTAGATCTTTTCAAGTTTAAAGAACCTGTAGAAGCTTTGCTACTTACTCAAAGATCAATGTAAGTGTGTGTTATACACGTCATACTTGTGCTTTTGTGGTTTTCTGTGCGTATACTCGAAAATCCAACAGAAATTAAAACCTGAATTCTTTAAATTCATTAAAGATGTTTTTTCTTCAATCAAAGAATCGTTCAAAGAAATCATTAAAAAACAAAATTCATTCATGAGTACGAGTAGCCTATATGAGTATATGTACACTTCAGGCCACTTCTACTGTGGAAAGAAACAGGTCCATGTTCATATCATTACAGTTTTTATCTACAGTAGATCAGCTTTTGAGAGGTTTGGATCTAGATTAAGGTTTGATGTTTTACGAGCCTTCTCCTTTAATTCTTGTGAGGAGTCTACACATGGTGCAAAGACTTTCCATACAATTACCATGTGAATATGAAGCAATCAAGGCCTATAAATTGAGTCCTTTTCTTTGATAACAACCTCACAGCTTGACTCTGAGAAAATCATTCTCTGGCTCACCATCAATGGACATAATTACATTGACCATAATCCTGCAGCAAAACAATTTATCATCAAACACAAAGCATAAAGGGCCCCTATACCCCAGGCTGGGAGCTACTGGCACCCTTCTAGTCATATAATTGGGTATCGATGGCCAACGATCTCCTTCATTTCGTCTTTTTCCACTTGGGCACACGCTGGAACACCCAGACAACCCAATCACACACCCCGCTGGGAGGGCGGGGTCCCAGCACCCCAGAGAGAACCACCATGGACTGCCTCCTCCCATCCTCAGTTAATTGGATAAACTTCCCATGGAAAGGAAAGGAAAGGTGGATGGAAAAAAGCAAGCTGCAATTTCAGCAGTTCCCACAATTTAGGGGATGATTCTAGTTTCTCAAAACTTGCATTATTTTTTATAGTTGTGGCAAATCTTTCCATCAGAACAGAGCAGCAAGCTAACGTTTTTACATTTGGGCTTAAATCAAGAAGCTCAAATCAAACGTAGGTAAAGAGTTCAAATCATTTGTATAAGCACATGCTGAAAAACACCTTTCTAATCAAGACTCCTAAAGCATTTTGGCCTCAATGCTTTTCTATTAGAGTATCTGGGTATAGGTGACATATGGCAGCCTTGCTTCTGTCAGTCTGCCCCAGGGCAGCTGTGGCTACAACTGTAGCTGCCTCCACCAGTGTGTGAATGTGAGAGTGAATGAATAGTGGCATTGTAAAGCACTATATAAATCCAATCCATTATTATTATTATTATTATTATATAACAGCCTGAACGCTGAGCCCAACCAGCAACCTGGTAAGTTGAAGAAAGTAACACGAAGCCAACAATGATCACTTCAAACATTGATGGATTATTATTATTATTATAAACAGTTTCAGTCAGATCTTTGAGCTGAAGCTGCTGACATCACTGCTCACATCACCCCTCCCTCCTTTCACCCCTCCCTCACTGTTTTGTCAGGGCTCACATGCAGGACGTAAAGTTCAACAGGTTCATTTACAGGAAGTCAGAATTCAAACACAAGGCACCAGATCATGAAGAACTGGGGTCCAGCGAGGCAGGGATATCCACTGGTGCAAAACCCACAGACTCACTCGCTCTGAAAGCTCACCAAACAGGCATGAAACACACAGAAAGGAATCCACAGGGAAACCAGCAGAGCAAAAACACAGAACAAGGAGCCAGGCTTCAAGTTCAACAGCAAACACTGCAGGCCAGCTGCTACCTTAGGTGGTGGTGGTAACGAGCTCATCAGGATCAGGATGCACATCACCAAGAGTGAGCGTGCCCGACAAATACAAAAACAGACAGAAGGCAGAGAAACAGACTCTGGACCGAGGGACCATCACACCTTTAGCATTTGGCAACTCTAAAGCCAGTGGCCAGAGGGAGGAGGACAGAGTCTCGTGGCTGTTGGATCAAGAACTGTGGAGTCCAGCCTGGGGTCACCTTCAAGGCCAGCCATCATAGAAATCAACCTGACGTGTTCACCCAAGCCTGCAGAAGCCTGGGCGCTCCAGCCAGCACCAGGACTTCCAGCTCTCCACCCGCTAGCATCTGCCGACCCCTTGCTCTCCTTCATCCCCAACTACACCACTGCCCCTTCCCTCCAGTGCCAAGCCTCCTTTTAACGGGTGGATTTGGGATGGATCAGTGGACGGGCTTCCAGGCTTCCAGGGCCTTACTTTGCAAGTCTTAAGGTGCCTTCTGGTATGTTAGGTTTGATGCCAGGGAAAGAGCTTATACAACTGCTGTGTGTGTGTGTGTGTGTGTGTGTGTGTGTGTGTGTGTGTGTGTGTGTGTGTGTGTGTGTGTCTGGAGGACAGCATGCTTGTCACTGGAAGACGAGGTTTCCCTGACAGTGATGGGCCAGATCTTAAATTTCAGTCCAAATTGTTTTAACCATCTTCTGAATCTTAATAAAGCAAACTCCCTGTCAGTGCCATTAAACTGATCTTATTTTAAGATTAAATAAAAACATGCTATATTGCTTGTCTGTCATCTTAATTGCCACTTGTTTGAGTCATTTTTCATTAACTGAAATTGAAAGTTCATCCCTCGCTGCTTTCTGTGGCATAATTTTGCACAAAGCGCTGAAGAATGAGGGAGAAGGAAACGCATCGGACAAGTGGCTCGTACAGTGTAGCAAATTAATCGTTCAGTTATAATGTCACAAAGATAGTGCTTAAGGCTAAGTTGAAACTTACCAAACACAGAAACTGTTTATATTCATACAAACAGCTGAAATGAAAGAAAGGAGCACTGCAGGAAAGATTTTTTAATCAGAGTATTAAGTTAAACTTCTGGGATATTGATCAGCAAAGCAGTCCAACGTGTTTGGTGTTTGATTTGGTGCTAATAAAATTAACAAGTGCAGCAGAGAAAGAAATTCAGTGAAACAGCAGAAACATCAAGGCTCAAGGTGCTGTAGTGCAAGGTAGAGACCCTACTACAATACAGAGAGAACAGATAACCAATCACACAACCCCCCCTCTGAACAAGCACTTCGGCGACAGTGGGAAGGAAAAACTTCCTTTTAACAGGAAGAAACCTCCAGCAGAACCAGGCTCAGGGAGGGGCGGGGCCATCTGCTGTGATTGGTTGGGGTGAGAGAAGGAAGACAGGATAAAGACATGCTGTGGAAGAGAGACAGAGGTTAATAATGATTAAATACAGAGTGTTGTATAAAGAGAGAAACACATGTGACAGCACATAGATAATTGGCAAACCTTCTGGAGGAAACCTGGTCTTGTTAGGAGAGACGGCATCCATCCCACTTTGGATGGAGCAGCTCTCATTTCTAGAAATATGGACAAATTTATTAAACCCCCCAAAATATGACTATCCAGAGTTGGGACCAGGAAGCAGAGTTGCAGTCATACACGCCTCTCTGCAGCTTCTCTCCTCCTGCTACCCCCCCAAAAACCCATCTCCATAGAGACTGTGTCTGCTCCCAAAAAGACAAAAAACTATCAGAATCCTTGATGCGCAGGCTGAGGGTGTTTCTTCCTCACTCACTATGTATTAACAGACCTCTCTGCATTGAATCATATCTGTTATTAATCTCTGTCTCTCTTCCACAGCATGTCTTTATCCTGTCTTCCTTCTCTCACCCCAACCAATCACAGCAGATGGCCGCCCCTCCTTGAGCCTGGTTCTGCTGGAGGTTTCTTCCTGTTAAAAGGGAGTTTTTCCTTCCCACTGTCACCAAAGTGCTGCTCATAGGGGGTCATATGATTGTTGGGTTTTTCTCTGTATCTATGAAGCGCCTTGTGGCGACTTTTGTTGTGATTTGGCGCTATATAAATAAAACTGAATTGAATTGAATATGTAAAGTTTCCCCGTGAACATCTGAATCATTCAGAGACCAGTGCTGTGGTCACATGAAACTAAATCCAAGCTCTTTCACATTAGTTTGACTTTGATGCTGCTAAATATGACCTAAAGAACACCATCGAGCTCTGAGGCTGTTTTCTGCACAGCGTGACTTCACCACATTGTCTTCACACATCACACTGGACGACAATACAGCCAAGGCATGAAAGGAGTGGCTAAAGAAGAAGCATCTGAAGGTAATCGAGGGGCTAGCTGCTCTGAGCTAACACCGTCAAGTCCCAAAGTCTGTTGGGACTTGACGGTCTTTCTAAACTGCTCTGTGTGTCAACATCAGCCTATGTTTAGTTAGTCATAATCAGTTAATGTTAAAAACAGGAAACAACAATATTTTTGGAATAGTGATCATATTTATATGAGCAGGTTTACGGCACAAAACGTTTAATTAAGCAGAGAAATAAAAGCAGAATGCTCTGCAGAGCCATCAGTGAATGGGAGTGCAGCCACAGTCTTATTTAAAGTTGCTCTGCATATGGAAACATGTTCTCTCAGAATAATGACACACTAAAGTCTGCGTCGTCGAGGGCCTTTTATCTGTTACTCGAGTTATTTTCATCAGTTTCTTCTTAATGCTTTTCCCCCCTTTTGCTCCCAAATTCATTATTTTTTCAGCTAATCTCCACCGAGGATAAAAAAAAGAATTAAATCCTTCCAAACCACTTTTAGCCAAGTGTCTGAAAAAAACGCAATTGCCCCTGTTAAATGAATACTCGGTGCCAATAATCTATTGATATCTGCGCTGCTTCTTCAAAGTTGGTCTGACACCTGGGACGGCAGGAGGGGAAATTGCAAAAGATTTCCAGAAAAGAAACAGTTGAGGGCAAATTGAATTGCCATCTTGAACTTGCCTTTTAAGGATTAGTGGTTAATTGTAATTAGTCTGCTGCGTCCCCGGCCATCGCTGCAGCGTGGCTGTAAGTTGTCTGTGAGCCGGTGATAGAATACTCACCGCTCCCGCGCTCATAATTGGAAGCAGAAGAAGACGAACGCAGAACAACACAGATTACCTTACACAGAAGAAGCTGGGGGCGGCAGCAGTGGAGTTTTGTTTTCTTCAACAGGTCTGACACTTCATAACATAACCCGCTTCAAAGAGTCTTTGTTTGTCGCCAACTGTTTGCCACGTCTTCCAGTCTGCCCTTTACAAGGCGGCGAGACAGGAAAGCGTATCAATTAAACTGATTTAGTATTGTTAAGTCGCTCGTCTCAGGAGTCTGACAGTCGACGTGTGGGAGTCGTGTTTGTACACGCGGGGATGAAATACAGTGTGTGTGTGTGTGTGTGTGTGTGTGTGTGTGGCACTTTTTCTGTCATTCCCCAATAACACACTTCTTAAACATCACGGGTGACAGTACCATATGTTAACTGGAAAGACAAAAAAAGTCCAGTAAACTGAGTGGGGTTGTTAATTTGTTGCCATGACAACAGATAGCTGGAGACAAAGGCAGAACAGCTGAAACTCAAAGTTAATAAAAACATCTTTCCTTTTATAGCCTCAGAAACATAATGCAGCTCCATTAATCCCTGATGAGACTTTTACTGAATCGTTCACATATCGTTTCACCTGAAATCATTTCTTTGTCTTCTACATATTTATGTTTGAATTCTTGGTATGAAAATGTAAAAGTAGAGCAGTTTAGTTGAATATGATGTTTGTGGGTGAATGTTGACAGCTACATACTGACCACGCCCACACAGCTGTTTTAGGGCCACCATTATGGACTGTGGGAGGTTTCAGCCCAGACGCGTTGTGCTGTGGTGTGACACTAACTGAGTAGCACTCTTGGTGAAAAGCAAAGTGTTGAAGGCACTAAGAAAACACGTGTTTTTGTACATGAACAGAGAGAAGGCATTCGACTCCGTGCTGCGACCTCACTGTGGCCTCGTTGCTGCCACGAACACCAGAGAGAGTCTGCAGCCCCTGATATCCACACACACACATGCACACACAGAGTTGTGTATCGAGGTCTTCAGAGGACATACAGTTACACTGCTGAGCTTCACCTGAACTACTACAGTATTTGCCTACTCGTCACCAGTGTTGGTCAAGTTACTTGAAAAAAGTAATCAGTAACTAATTACTGATTACTTCCCCAAAAAAGTAATCCCGTTACTTTACTGATTACTTATTTTCAAAAGTAATTAATTACTTAGTTACTTAGTTACTTGTTAAAAACACGATTTACAACCTGAATAGATGATAAAGTGATAGATCTTTCAGCCCAATTCTACTTTTTCTGCATCATCATACAAAATGTAATCAAATGGAAAAGTCTCTTTTTAAAACTTGTTTTATTAGTTTTAATCTTTTAACTTTATGCATCAAGCAAACATTTAATTATCTGCAACATTCTCTGACTGGAAGAAATTAGTTTAACATTTAAACCTATTTTCTGCACATTCCAGCACATAAAATAAAATATTTTTGTGTTTACACTCAGTCTTTCAAATAGATGCAAGTAAAACACAGCAGAAAATAAATAAAGTCAAAGACTAGCGGTCCTGTTGCTCTATTTTCACCTGTAAAGCAGGAGTGGGGTAGGCGGAGGTTTACCCTGGTGCAGGTGTGCAGCGGTCAGTGGAAGAATCCGCGAGTTTCTCTGTGAGTTTCCCATTACGTCGTAGCTACTCGGTGCTTGTTTGGAAGTTTAGGGGTTTTTTCGCTGTAAAAAGAAGTTTTCTTCCCACGCACAACGGACACTAATGTTTTTGTCACTTTTTATGGAATCAAACTCAAAGTAAGGTCAGTACTTCCACGCTTTAAACGCTGCACGCTCATACTCTCTCTGCACTCGATATATGATCCATTGTTGATCTGCACACAGCTGTTGTCACGAACGTCGCACTCGCTTACGTCACTGTCATGAGACATTCTCGCTAAAAATCACGGTTTTAGTAACGCAGTAACGCAGCGTTCCTACGGGAAAGTAACGGTAATCTAATTACTGTTTTTGCAATAGTAATCCCTTACTTTACTCGTTTCTTGAAAAAAGTAATCAGATTACAGTAATGTGTTACAAGTAACGCGTTACTGCCCATCTCTGCTCGTCACACTAACCTTAAAGTGATTTACGTTGTTTTGTTCCTGTAAGGAGTGCAGATTATAATGCAGATTTAAGTTAAGCAGACACTCACAGACACACAAACACACTGCACCTGTGAGTGTCTGTGCACAGACAGACTCACTCATAGATATAACATAGCATTGATTGTGTCTGCATCTACGAAAGGAGACACAAACACACAACTGTGTGAAATCATGCATCCCCACCTCAAAAACACAAAGCTTACACATATACTCAGTCAAATCTGACAAACACAGATTACATCACAGCTTCCACGACCACCTGAGGACGGACTGCTCTCAGTTTTGTCCAGTGGTTTGGGCTCTAAGTCACATATGTCACATATGGAGGTGAGGTTAAAAAAGAGCCATCATTTAATGTCAGTGTGATGGAATCATGTGGACTCACTGATATTTGCTCTGTTTCCATCCATTCGTATCCGCTCATCCTTTTCAGGGGCGCTGGAGCCTATCCCAGCTGTCATAGGGCGAGAGGCGGGGCACACCCTGGACAGGTCGCCAGTCTGTCGCAGGGCTGACACACAGGGACAGACAACCATTCGTGCTCACATTCACTCGCACATTCACTCCCGCATTCACACCTATTTAGATTTTTCAATTAACCTATCCCCACAAACTGCATGTCGTTGGACTGTGGGAGGAGTCCGCAGTACCCGGGGTGAACATGCAAACACACAGAAAGACCTGATGGTGGAACTGCACTCAGGACCGTCTTGCTGTGAGGCAACAGTGCTAACCACCGTGCTCTGTTTCCTTTCACCAAGTTAAAGGAGCATCATTTTTACATTGTAGGATACGGTAGTTGTAGTTCTGTTCTCTTCAGAACCTGTTCCTATAAAACTATAGTTCATGCAACTTTTCTTTCTAAGATTTTTCTTCTATTTTTCTCTGTTTTTCTATTATCGGACAGCTTAGAGCAGAAGCAGACAAGAAGCCCTTTATGAGACTGGATGAGTGCACTCTAACCACTTACCCACAAAGACACTGTAGATTTGCACGTTTTCTGTGGATAAGCACCAACAAAACTAAATATTAGCTCAAACAGGCCAAGAAGCCAAGTCTGTCCCATCATCCTGGTAAATAAGCTGACGTTAATGCCAGAGTTTATTCTACAGTACAGTTCTGTTGTAACGTGTCACACATTAAATACTTAAAGGTCTAGTGGGGGAAAAACGCCCTGGCACCTTCCCCAGCCTGATACAGGCTATCATTAAGCTAATGGGTACGACAGTGACGTGATCTGTCCGACCTTGCACTGCAGCAGAGCATAAAGAAGTCGTCTAATGCTAACAAACTACACAGGACTCCCATGAGGAACGCTGCCATGTGACCCACTGTGGTTTGACTCGAGTTTACATTACAGTTTTCTTCTTAATCAGATCTCAAGCTTCCTTTCATTTAATATAAATACATTCTCAGTAAACTGCTGTATGATGACGTGGCTGTGTATATTTGTGTGGCTCATATATAGGCAGGAAATGTGTGTTTGGTCAGTTGTTTTTGTTGTAACAGTGCTTGTTGGCACTCTGTTGGAAAGCCTGTTTGTTTCAGCTTAAATGGACCCACATTTGCTGGCTGAACAGCAGAGTTGAGGATGTGGGTTCTTCTCAGCCGATGCAAAACCAAGTCACAATATTATTTGGAGCGAGCCATAGCGCCATCTCCAAACTGAAGGACAGGTTGTGTATAATGGGGACATCAGAGACTGGTTTTCTTTGGTGTCCCAAGAAAACAACATCACAACAAGGCCATTTCAACACACTGTCAGCACTTAGGCAGTCTTCTACAGATTTAACTCAACCCCACAGAGCTGGCTCATGAGAGACCCCCTCCAGACTGTGGCAGGTGTCAGGAAAGCCCGCCTGCAGTCCTGACCTCCACGCCACTAAAACCTTGGGTATGGTGTTCATGCTAAAGTGATCAGCACAACCATACTGGTTAACTTAGGACGAATGCTGGTTGAGGAGGTGCCAGGTTGCCGTGGTGTTAGTAGCCAGTTACCTGCCTCTCCACAACATGGAAGCTGCTCTCAAGCATTATAGAAACCAAGCTGAGTTGGCACATAAGTCAATATATGAGAACTGGCCAGAAAGGCATTGAAAATGACACCACAGAGCCAAAGCACCAACTCGTTGAGAACAGCACATCAGGACTCTGTAGTGTTTTCACTACTATAGTTCGTTTACTCTGTCCGAACTTTTCGCTGTCTATGTTTGGTTTCTTTTCACACAGAGAGAAATCCAAGCAACTTCCAAACAACCCTAAATGCCTCACTACAAACCACATGAGAATACTCAGTCCACTTATTGGCCAAGATGTGTGTGGGGCACGAGCAACAAGAGAAAATACAGGAAGAAGGTGTGGTGTTCTGGACTACTGGAAACCATTTCACAGCTAACTGCTACCCGTACAGACCCCTGCACGTTTATAGTGCCTTGCCACATCCCAGAATATAAAGCATACAGGAAGTTTCTTAGCTCAAACTTAGACCGTACACTTGGTAGTTGGTTCAGATCCAGGCTAGTTCATGCTCACACCAGAAGGTTCTCATAGCGATAAGCCAGCTCATCGCTAAGAATGAGCATCAGCCACCTCCTGTACACTGATGATGTCACACTGTATGTCAGGAGTGAGCAAGACATGGATTCACTGATCCACCTCATCACAGTCTATGGTGAGGACATCAGGATATCATTCGAACTTTGAAGTGTGGCTGAAGTAAAGGGGTGGAGCTACCAGAGCGCTCAAGAGCAGAATTACAGGACCACTAGAAGTACCGGGGTACCAGGCTAATGATGAAGACACATGAATGTCAGCCACAGCCAAATACCACCAGAAGGAAGACGTGTGCTGAGAAGCCAGCTGAGTCATGCCAATAATATCCAAGCCATCAATGCGTACACAGTCATCAGACCCCCAACTGTAGTCACCAACTGGCCACAGGAAGAGATAGATGTCACTGATCATGAAGACTAGACCCAATCAAGGATGAGCCAGAGCAAGAATGAGGAAGGTCCAACCCTCACCCACAATGAGCTGCTCCAAGTATGCCTCAGGAAGGTAAAGACAAGCATGATGAAGAACACGAAGAGGAACAATCATGGACATTGATTGTTCCGGCGCCGGAAGTATGGTGCCGCTCCGAGCTGGAAGTATGGCGCCGCTCCGAGCTGGCAGCCAGTATCAGCAGCTCCGACCTGACCGAGTCCTTTTTTCTCTTTAATATATGTTTCTTTGTTGTTTTTGTTTTTCTATTGTGGACTGCTGTCCCCCACAATGGAGCTCAGAATTCTATGGACAATGGTGTTCTTTATTACATTTTTTACGGCGTCTTTGTCCGGAGAGCGCGTGGAGGTCCGACCTCCCATTGTTTACAGCAGGGATCAGCTGTTAGCCCTCGGAGCCTCCGCTGCCCTGCCTACTGCCGAGTAAGCTAACATCCCCCGCGAGGTGAGGAGGAAGAGACGCGGTACTCGGGCCGGGACCGGCGTCACAGTAAAGTCAGGAGGTACCGGCCAGCGATTCCATCTGTTATTATGGGCAATGTGAGATCTCTCCCCAATAAAGTAGACGAACTGGCGGCTCTTACCTGACATCAGAGGAGCTACACGGAGTGCAGCCTGATGTGCTTCACAGAGTCGTGGCTAACCGCGCTAACTCCGGACTCACACGTAAACATGGATGGTTTTCATCTGATCCGGGCCGACAGAACAACGGAGAGTGGTCAGAAGAGAGGAGGGGGTCTGGCCGTGAACGATAGATGGTGTAACTCTGGGCATTTATCTATCAAAGAGACGCTATGCTGTAAGGACTTTGAGCTGCTAGCGGTTAGCATGAGACCGTACTATCTACCGCGAGAGTTTACACACGTGATTATGATAGCTGTGTATGTCCCGCCCTCTGCTAACGCTGCAGCAGTCTCTGAGGTCCTGCACACTGTAACCAGCAGACTCCAAACGCAGCACCCTCAGGCCCTTTTCCTGATCTCTGGGGACTTTAATCACATCTCCCTGTCCTCCACTCTCCCCACCTTCACCCAGTATGTCACCTGCTACACCAGAGACAATAAAACATTGGACTTACTGTATGCCAACACCAAGGAGGCATACAGCTCATCACCTCTCCCTCCCCTGGGGGGCTCAGATCACAACCTGGTTCATCTCCAGCCTGTGTAGCCTCTAGTACACAGAGAACCAGTAGTGAAACGCACAGTAAGGAAATGGTCGGCAGAGACTGAAGAGGCCCTGAGAGACTGTTTCCGTTCTACTGTGTGGGACAACCTCTGCAGGCCCTGGAGGATGACCTCAACAGCATCACAGACTGCATTACGGATTACATGAACTTCTGTGTGGACAACACCGTACCCATCAAAAAGGTACGTTGTTTTTCTAACAACAAGCCATGGATAAATCCTGAAATTAAGGCTCTCCTCAAGGAGAAGAAGAGAGTCTTTAGATCTGGAGACAAACAGGAGCTGAGAGTTGTTCAGAAGAAGCTGAAATGGAAGATGAGGCAGGGAAAGGAAAACTACAGGAGGAAGATGGAAGAGCAGCTGCAACAGGACAACATCAGAGGGGTTTGGAACAGCCTGAAGACAATCTCAGGACAAAAACCAACCCCCCAGCCTGCAGGAGACTTGGGGTGGGTGAATGACCTAAATAAATATTTTAATAGGTTTGATCAAACACCCACCCCTCCCCCAGCATTGTCCCCCCTGCTGCAATCTCCTTCATCTTCAGGGACTGCCTGTCCTTCACCTCAGGACTTCACACCTCCCAGCTACCAGCCATCACACCCACCCCCGGCTTCTGGGGACTCCAACATACACCCCCCTCCCCCAAAATCCACTCTGTCCATCTCAGCACTTCAAGTGAGGAACGAGCTTTGCAAGATCAAGCTGCAGAAGGCTGCAGGTCCAGATGGCGTCAGCTCCAGGCTCCTGAGATGCTGCGCAGATGAACTGTGTGGCATCCTAGGTTATCTATTCAACCTGAGCCTGTCACTGGGGAAAGTACCACAGCTGTGGAAGACATCCTGTGTGGTACCGGTACCAAAGACCTCCCATCCCAAGGACCTCAGCAGCTACAGGCCGGTAGCCCTGACATCACATCTGATGAAGACCCTCGAGAGGTTGGTTCTAAACCATCTGCGCCCCCTGGTGAGGTCTTCATTGGATACGCTGCAGTTTGCTTACCAGCCTGGCATCGGGGTGGAGGACGCCATCATCTACCTCCTGCACCGAGCTCTGACTCACCTGGAGAAGCCTCGAAGCACTGTGAGGATCATGTTCTTTGATTTCTCCAGTGCTTTCAACACCATCCAGCCACGACTTCTGAGAGACAAGCTGGAGCTATCGGGAGTGGACCACCACATGTCCCAGTGGATACTGGACTACCTCACAGAGCGTCCACAGTATGTGAGGTCACAGGGCTGTGTCTCTGACACAGTCTCTGAGATAGTGGACTCTTATAGGTACCTGGGTGTTCACCTGAATAATAAACTGGAGCCACAACACTGATGCTCTTTACAGGAAGGGTCAGAGCAGACTCTACCTGCTGAGGCGGCTGAGGTCATTTGGAGTCCAGGGAACGCTTTTAAAGACCTTCTATGACTCTGTGGTGGCATCTGTCATTTTTTACAGTGTAGTATGTTGGAGCAGCAGTTTATTCAGCAGCTGAGAGGAAGAGGTTGGATAAACTCATCAGGAAGGCCAGCTCTGTTCTGGGATGCACCCTGGACCCAGTGCAGGTGGTGGGAGACAGAAGGACTCTGGCCAAAATAACATCTCTGATGGACAGAGTCTCCCACCCCATGCATGTAGATGTTGCTGCTGAGCTGCTTCAGTGACAGACTGCTGCATCCTCCATGCATGAAGGAGCGTTTCTGCAGCTCCTTCCTCCCTGCAGCTGTCAGACTGTACAATCACAACTGCTCCCAACAAACAGATGTTTACATCAATGCTGTAACTGCAATAAGTTAATTAACCGATTCGCACTACAACCTGGTTTGCCTCTTATCTGTAGTTATTTTTATCTAATTTAATAACTGTACAGTACTCTGTTTATAGTAACCATTGTCCTTAATGTTTCTGTCCTGTGTCCTGTTTGTTTGTATATGTGTCTTTTTGGCTGCTGTTACAACCAGATTTCCTCTTGTGGGACAATTAAAGGATTATTCTATTCTTCTATGGATGACCGAGCCCCTGCATGGGATGAACAAAGGACAAATTCAGGAAATGGTGGACATCAAGAAATTCTAGTAGCTAGAAAAGGCCGGCTTAAAGGACAGTCCAGATTCACTGACCATCTGATGCACCCCATCCATAGAAGCAGGAGTCTGCCACAGTCGACATAACCCAAGTTGCAGACTTGTAAGATCCTTACTGGGACCAGGTCCACTGGAGGCACAAAGCAGTGGGCGGGATAGTGCACAGGAATGTCTGTCCTGATTTGAAGTTCCCAAGCTTTGATGGGAGACGCCACCAAACATGTTTGAGAACATCAGAGCAGGTTTTATTGGAACTCAAGTTGTAGACAGATGAACAGCTGATGGCCAGCTAATCAGAGTCAGTGCTGGTTGACAAACAGCAGAAGAAGCTGTGATAGATAGCACTACACAAAAAGAACCAGAGCTGATGGTGCAGATGGAGAAGATAAAGTCCAGAGTGAAGAAGCTGTAACCCACAAACTGGAAGTGCTGAGATACTGAGGCAAACCCTCAGACGTAGGTAGAGAACCCGAGGATCACACCAGATTATTCATCTGTTTATTTATTCCTTTTGAAGTAAAGACCACAGTTACATTTAACATAAATCCCACCACAGCCTACTAACTGATCACTCTGGGTCCTCTCTCTTCACAGTCTACATTAAATGACTGCATCAGAACAATATGTACATGGAGTCTGTAACCAGTGACCATGTGATGATAACATCTGTAGTAAAACGTATTGTCTCTGTGTTCTCCTCATTATCTGTGTTTGTCATAACAAGCTGAGCAGAATTAAGTGGTTTACAAAATGCTTCCCTGACCTTCCCTGATTAATTTTAATGGTGTTTCTCATGGAAAGAGAAACACGACTCATCCCATATCTTCTTGTCATAAATCTCCTGAGATAGCGACACTGAAGTGAAATGATATTGCAAAGACCTTTGCTAAACACCAATTTCATTATCGTATCATCTTGGAGAAAAAACAAAAGCACATAGATCCACAGTTAAACAGCGAAGCTGCAGCCAGCGATCCAGCTTCAGCCAGTGGTTGGGTTTGAAACGAGAGGACCGTTAGGAGATCAGACAAGATTAGAAATGACTCGACACTGAGAGGGGGAAGGCAGTGAAATATGAGAAAATATATTACTACATTTATATCAATAAGTCACAACCCAAACCTCTATTCTAGTCCTATTTAAAGTCTTTATGATCGATTAACGTCCATCAGACTCAAACAACCTGTTTAACATGTTGTCATGTTTTTATGTGGCACAGGTGGGAGAACCCTTTCATCTCCTGTGACGATACAGCAGGTACTTCCTCTGTGGTCATATGTACCCGTGCTGCTGGTGTGCATCACAGATTTACTCCTCAATATAGATTTATTGTATTCGACAATAAAGGAACTATAGAGGGAAACATCACATGGATCAAGTGTTCACAGCACACAGGTGGGATGTGGCACATGATAGTGGTCGAGTGCTACCTTCACATCATCTACGTTCACCTGAACAGTGCAAACAGCAATATGTGTGTTATTAAAAGGATTTTACTCTGTTGGATTTATTCTGTATTTTAACAGCCCGTTCTCACTCCCGAGGCGTAACATGCCGACATTTTGTCACGTCCCGCGGCGTTCCTGAGGAACGCAAAAGGAGACCTTCGGCGTTCTTATGGTACGCGGCGGGTTATGGCTGAAATCCAGTGCAATGACGCTCCCGCGGTAATAAACGTTCCAGCCCTGTATTCCAGCCCTAAACCTAACCTTATCCCTAGCCCTAACCATAACCTTTTTCCTGACCTTAACCATGACTTAATTATGTTAAATAGCGTGTTTCTAAGCGATTTGAAGAAAAAGAGCGAACATGTGTAGATTGAGTCCATACGGTTCTCATATTTCCTCATTTTTCCGAGGTCGTCATTTAGGAACGTGGTGGGTAGCCGAAAACATAATATGTTGACGATTTGTCACCTAGCGTAAAATGTTACGGTTTGGGAGTGAGAACGTGTTGGTTTTAAATACTCACTCGCTAATATAAAAATAAAAATACTGATGTAATCTTAATACCTGTTCTTGATATTCATTTGATGAATGACATTATCATCAACTGACCAAGTGCGTTTTAGCTGCTAATCAGTAGTTAGCAAGACAGCTCCATGCAACAAGCTGTGTTGGTATAAACTTTCCACCATGATGTTTCTGTCCTCAGTGAGTCCCTGCCTGAAACTCCAGAGAGCCTGGCTGTTATTACAGAGTATATAATGAGCTACAACCCTGACAGGCAGGCATGGTACAAAACATCAGGTTTACAGGAAGCAACGCAGATAAGCTGTGTTAACCATGTTGGAGGTATGTAAGGGAAGGTCGTGTATGAAGAGGGCGTGTGGCCTTGTAATCTAATACTCCTTAAACACCTGACGAGAGCGCTGCATCGTGCTCTGAGCATGAAGTCTACAGCACTGTCTGCATGTTTGGAAAAGGAAAGTCTTTCGTCCTAAAATCTTCCTGCTTGTCCCGTTCAGTCTTTTCCGCCCCTGCCGTCTCCCTGCCTCCCCCCTCTCCCCATCCTCAGTCTCATTTCCTAACCATTACACTGTTCTGCTCAGCTGAAGCATGTCCATATATTCTTAAAGGGATGGTTAAACTTAATCATTAGTCTAACAGGCTCCTTGCCCTCCAAATGATCATCCACAGAATTAGAGGGATTTGTTCTGGAAGGTGAGCCGGTAACTGGGATGAGGGGCCCAAAGGCAGAGAGGAGGGAACAAGTGGCTGTTTTCATTGCATCCAAAAACTAATAGAGAAATAACTTTGCTGCCTTTAATAGCTCAGAGGCTGCCAACACTGAGAAACAACTCTACAACCTGCAATCAAAGCCACATGTTGGTTTATTCTTTTCAAATAGTTGAAAATCACATGAATCACATGCTTTTAACCCACATTAGAAGAAAGAACACCTTTCATAGTTGTTCATGTCGTTCACAGACGATGACTGCTGGCCTTTTCCCAGTGATTCTGCTCACTAACGTTAAGACTTTGTTGGGTAACTCTGCCAGAGCAAAGTCAGACTGTAGTTTTCTCTGATGACCTCCAGGACCAGTCGTGACATGTTCTGCCACAGGTTCTCCTTAAGCCGCTGTGTTGTGTGCAGAGAGTAGTGTGGACTTTATCGATAACTGGAAAGCCTGAGAAAAACCTGTTTTTCTGGGCAGACAGCATCCATAGAGCAGCTCTCATTTATATAAATGTGGTTGAATTTACACCCCTACAATGTGATGATCCAAAGCAGAGGCCGGCTCACGTGCCTCTCTGCAGCTTCTCTCCTCTCACCTGTCTTGCGTGTGGCTCACAGGAAACTAGTGAAACTAAACTTTGTAAGTTTGAAGACCATTCAGTAGTTGTGGTGTTGTGTTGGTGCAGCGTGTGCATTGCTGTGACCTGGTGTTGTGGAGAGTTTGGCAACTCCTACCAGATTACTTGACTGCTGCGAGCCAGGTGGAGAGCCACACCTGTGAGCCATATAATGATGAATTCCCCTGATAAATGTTGTAGATAAAAGTAACTTGTAGGACCACTTGGTATGTGACCATATGTGCAGTGAGAAGAAAAGGATCACATGACTGGGATCACTGGTAGTTTTGGTTTGTAGTAACTCAGCTCTGCTCTGGCTCACAGAGTCACAGTAGTTCATTTGTGCAGGTGTTAACACAGCACTCGTGTGCAGACCAGAGCAACCACACTGTGAGGACACAACGTCGGTCTCTCCGATTCTTTATATCTTGGTAGAGATCACACAGGGATGTCTCCATGTTTTACATAATCCTTTTCCTTACAGATGCATCTGGAGATCAGCATCCTATGCTCCTATTCTACAGCCTGATCTGAAGAGTTTCACACAACAGTTACAGTTATAACCTCTGGTCTCCCCCCCCCCCCCCCCCTACAGTAAACACCCCCACAATGGAAATACACTAGTACAGTGGCCAGGGGTGCTGACACCCTGACCCCCACCTCCTTTTAAGGTTCTGTCCATTGGCAATTATCTGCCCCTCAGTAACTCTTGCTACTGTCCTGGGGGTGGGGGTTAATTGTCCTCCTGCCCTGCACCCAGTCCTTTGTTCCCATCCCAGGCCTATTTTCTATTTTGGATTCTTACACTCATGAACCGCCATATTGTAATATTGCAAGCAATCCCAAACTCTCTCCTCTTTAGCTCTGATGTATATAAATCTATTCTCAACACACACCCTTTGTTCCCCTTTGTTCCAAATGAACTGGTTTGTTTCTGCTGTGAACGTGATGCAATGCTCAGTGGGGTTTGATGAACTGGACATCTAAAGCTTAAATGTAAGTCGTCATGTTTTAAATCAGTTATTATGTCTGTGCATGTGACATTATGTTTTCTACTGTGAAACCTGCTGCACAACAAACTGAACTGCTCTGCAGGTTAGTGCAGGACAAACAGGTTAGTTTGTGATGGTTTAAAGTAAGGAACCGTGTGACTGCTGCACAATGGCTGTGGGTTCATGGTCACAGTGTAGCACAGAGTCACTGGCTGATTCCACCTTCGTACAAACTTTAAACCCTCTATGAAACAGACAGCATCAACTGTCAGTGTGGAGTCAGTCAGGACAGCTCAGGAAACATCTGCTCACATCTGGTTGGATTCAGCTGCAGGTCAGCTGATCACAGCCTGCACACTAACAACATCTACCCGGAGCTCTCAGTAGAAATTATTGTGTTTGATTCTTTTCCCAAACTGGGCCCAGTACAACCAGTTTTAGGTTCCCCGGCTGCTGAACCCACTTTAACCCCTAACTGTTCACATTCTCATGCTGTGAGGAACAGACAATAGATATACAGTTTTTATTTTCCTTCTGAGTATAATTAGAATAAAAATGTTAGATAAAGTTTGTATTCCCATCTATGGTATTGTTTTATCATTATATTGATACAGCACAAGGTTAGTTAGCTTCACACAAAGATAGAAACATCCTCCAAAGAGATACTTTTACTTTCTTACTCTGAGTACATTTCAGAGCCTGTACTGTTTTTGTACTTTTATTTGAGTGAAGAGGCTGAATCAGTACTTCAACCATTACAGGAGGAGTAGTTAACAGTAGTATTTGTACTTCTACTTAAGTACAGAATGTCTGTACAGGGTGGGCCATTTCTATGGATACACCGCAATAACATGGGAGTTTTTGGTGATATTAAAGTCCTGTTTGTGGCACATTATTATATGTGAGGGGGCAAACTCCTCAAGATGGGTGGTGACCATGGTGGCCATTTAGAAGTCGGCCATCTTGGATACAACTTTTGTTTTTTCAATAGGAAGAGGGCCATGTGACACATCCATTGTGTTGGATTGTCAATGCAACCCTCTTCTCTCACTCTTCATCTTATCCAAGATTGCCGACTTCTAAATGGCCACCATGGTCACCACCCATCTTGAGGAGTTTGCCCCCTCACATAGTCAAACTACAGTGTGGCTCCAGACTTTTGTTTACAGAGGAACGGGCCTTTGTAGCTCAACAGTTTCCATGATGTGTGCTAGTTCACACATCATGCACCTGAAGTACAGGGTGGGCCATTTAGAAGTCGGCCATCTTGGATACAACTTTTGTTTTTTCAATAGGAAGAGGGTCATGTGACACATCAAACTTATTGGTAATGTCACAAGAAAAACAATGGTGTGCTTGGTTTCAACGTAACTTTATTCTTTCATGAGTTATTTACAAGTTTCTGACCACTTATAAAATGTGTTCAATGTGCTGCCCATTGTGTTGGATTGTCAATGCAACCCTCTTCTCCCACTCTTCATCTTATCCAAGATGGCCGACTTCTAAATGGCCACCATGGTCACCACCCATCTTGAGGAGTTTGCCCCCTCACATATACTAATGTGCCACAAACAGGACTTTAATATCACCAACCATTCCCATGTTATTACGGTGTATCCATATAAATGGCCCACCCTGTACTTCTGCCACCTCTGCTGGTACCTAATGGATCACATTTACCATACACACATGGAAACACAATAATACACAATTAGTGTTAAAGGTAAAAAGTTTCTTTAGTGGCAGCTCTCAGAAAGTGTCCCAGCTATCACACCGTTAATTGTCTTTATTGTTTGCAGTGTTTCAATCAATATAATATGCTAATGTCACAGCTACGCCTGCTATGTACGATTCATTTTCCCTGATAGCACTTCATGCACATACATGTTTTCATTTAGACCATCTGGCTCAGCATGTATGACCCGTTTAGAAATGCACGTATGTGCTAATTAATTAGCATAACTCAGGAAGTAATTATAGTGTGATGTCGCCCACGTGCACACTCTCTCTCTCACTGGTCCTTACATGGCACTCGAACACGCTTCATTAGCTCTTATGTGAGGAAGAGTGAGCTGCTGTCAGAGAGTGTGGAGCCACCTTTAGCTCGGGCTGGAGCTGGACGGGCCAACGGGATACACCGAGAAGCCATCTGGACTCGGACACTACATCAGAACGGCCGGGGCTTCGTGCAGATACACACAAAGTACAGCTTATCGTAATAAATACACGTGACATGTGCAGACGCAAAGTATCAGTCAAATAAAAATGTATCTAAAGAACAACAAACAAAACCAAACAAACAAACAAAAGTTAAACAGGTTAAAACTTGATTTGGGCAGCCAGAGGTAGCTTATCTTACAAAGCATGACTTGATAAATAATGAAAGGACTTTTATTTACCAGTAAATGAATATATCTACAGATAAAAAAGAAAGAAGAAGAAATGTTTTCGTTTTGTTGAAATCATGATATGATCTGTGCCACCTCCTACCTGTATAACTTAGAGATCCCAGGCAGACGAGGACACAGCAGAAAGCTGATCCCTCCAAGATGACCTGGGAATGTCCTCCTGCACAGCTGGAAGAGGAGTGAGGGAGGTGTAGGCCTGCCTGCAGTTTTTGTGATCCATTCATTTGATAAATATTTGCAAAGCACGTTTCTCATTGATTATTTACTACAGCTTCTCTCAATGCAACCGGACATGCCAACCCACAACCCCCCAGTCACTTGATACTGGTAGTATATTGGTCCTACACAGAGCTTTGCAGATACATACTGTGGTGACAGCATACAGCATTTTTCCACGTGGCATTTCTAACAAACGGACAAAAAGCTTCTTTGTAATGAAATTAAAAATCAAAAACAGCTCCAAACAGTATTAAAAACAGTGAAAACTGTTCATTGTTTATTCAACGTCTCAGACTCCTGTTTGAGCTTTGATTAGTTTTAATGCGTCATTGTTCACAGTGAAGTCTGCTGCAGCACTCTTTTCTGTTCAAGAGCACTGTAGGAGCCACTCTTGTTACCTTATGTGTGCCGCTAAGGTCACTTTTTGTGTTTTGTGGGACTGTATTTAAGGTAGACTCATGTAATTAGCATCAGGTGTTGTTGGTCAGAAGGAGCAAACGGTTTGTGATTTATGATAAATGACGTTGGATACGAGAACAGTTGAAAATCCTGCTCCTCACATACAAGGTCTTAAATAATCAGGCCCCATCTTATCTTAATGACCTTGTAGTACCATATCACCATATTAGAGCACTTCGCTCTCGCTCTGCAGGCCTACTTGTTGTTCCTAGAGTATTTAAAAGTAGAATGGGAGGGAGAGCCTTCAGTTTTCAGGCCCCTCTTCTGTGGAACCAGCTTCCAGTTTGGATTCAGGAGACAGACACTATCTCTACTTTCAAGATTAGGCTTAAAACTTTCCTTTTTGCTAAAGCATATAGTTAGGGCTGGACCAGGTGACCCTGAATCCTCCCTTAGTTATGCTGCAATAGACGTAGGCTGCCGGGGGATTCCCATGATGCATTGAGTTTTTCCTTTCCAGTCACCTTTCTCACTCACTATGTGTTAACAGACCTCTCTGTGTCGAATCATATCTGTTATTAACCTCTGTCTCTCTTCCACAGCATGTCTTTATCCTGTCTTCCTTCTCTCACACCAACCAATCACAGCAGATGGCCCCGCCCCTCCCTGAGCCTGGTTCTGCTGGAGGTTTCTTCCTGTTAAAAGGGAGTTTTTCCTTCCCACTGTCGCCAAAGTGCTGCTCATAGGGGGTCATATGATTGTTGGGTTTCTCTGTATGTATCATTGTATGATCTACTGTACAATATAAAGCACCTTGTGATTTGGCGCTATATAAATAAAATTGAATTGAAATCAAACACAACTGATGGGATACAACAAACATGTTAAACAGACTGGATACGCACGGCTGGAGTTTCATTCATACCGGTGGCATCACGTCACCCCCACCATCGAACACCTCAGAGTCTTCAAACGTAGGCTAAGCCTCTAGAGCTGTATCTGTGCATAGCTCATCAACACACTGTTGAAGTTTTGGAGGACACACAAGTACTTCAACTGCAAGCATGTCTGCATAGGCTCCAGACAAAAATCCTCCCCTTACAGCCAAACGACTATGCATGCAAACATAAATGCTGTATCATGAAAGGGTAGGGTTAGCCACATGCTAAACAAGCATGATTTCTCTTATTCAGTTACAACAAGTCTATTTGGCGATGCAGTATGAGTGAGAATTCCATATATGGGAGTTTTCACTGATATTACTGATATAATACTGAACAGTCATCTTTTAGTAAAGGCAAAGATGGACCAGAAACAGTCAGGCAGACAAGAGCAGGTAAAGGCCCTGCTGATAACAAGTTATTACTTAGTTAAAAGATAATAATAATAATAATAAATTATGTGTCTGTTTAATTTAAAGTCATCAGCTCCATTTACTTCATATGAACCCTGCAATACAAACCAGAGTGTTCACGTTTTTCTTTGTTCTGCTTGTTTTCATGCTGCAAAGGCAGCACAGGACAGTTCAGTGCAGTAATCTCATATGAATATATGAACTCAACCAAACAAGGGCGTTTATATTTCATGTCAGGGAAGCATCTGCATGTCAATTCCAACATGTGTAACTGATCATTAACCAGCAGCGGAGCATGAATCCACTAGCATGAACCTCTGACGGTGAACATGAACGTTATTAACACACGATGAAAGGAAACGTGTGAAGGAATGTGCAGCTGCTGCAAAAACCGATCCTGGGGAGTGACGAGGAGCTCATCTTCCTCTAATGCTATAGATTTGATAAGTACAGTGTCCTCGTGGAGCCCATGGCTTTATGTGTGTGTGTGTGTGTGCACGTCACATGCACGATGCACGCTGGATGTTTCTAGTCTCCTCAGCTGAACACACAGCGGTCCATTTTAATGTGGCACCTATCTCCTGCTTGGCCCATGCATATTCATGGCGAGCTCAGACCGGGTTGGAGTGCTGGTGATACTGGGGCTGAGCAGATGGGGGGTGGGGGTGGAGACGGGAGGGTGCAGGGAAGTGGGGGGATGAGGCGTGCTTGTCGGAGTGTGTCACGTTTCCAGACCAGCGAATTTTTTTGATTAAAGTCCCTTATCCGTTTTATCATGCATATCCTCGCTCTGATTAAAGTGATCGGAGTCTGACACTCACAATGTCAGAGCGGGGAACCCGGGAGCACCTCACTCCCTCTCTGTCACTCTGCCCCCAGCCCCTAATGAATGCTTGGAATGTGTGAATTTTAAGTTGGTGAGACTGGGGATGCTGATGTGCCTGTGACATCTGTAGATGGCACTATAAATGTACGTCTATACGCACACCCACCGAGTGTACGCGCCGTGTGTGAGGACATCACTGCTGAAAATATAGATTTCTCATATGCAGATTCACTCATTTCTACAAGGAAGCATTACTTTAGTCAGACTTATACAGGAGTGTCACACATGTGAAGATAACCACTTAAACACTGGTTACACTGGTTACACTGGAAAACAGATGGAAATCTAAAATATGCAGTGTTCTGGTCCTAATAAGAGCAAAGTAGGATCCAAATGGTTCTGATGTGAACTGAAGGTGGATGCAGCACACGTGTATCTGTCCCAGGATAGCACAGCGACTGTCTCTTTATTACTGAGAGTTTATTTGGTGATGTAATCATCTCAACAGATTTGGATTCTGTTTGCACACACGTGCATAATACAGACAATACAGCATCTTCTGCAAGTATTCTGATTGCTATGTCCTGTATGTTTCACACAAAAAGAGGGGAAACTGAATATATTATAGTATCATGTGGTTTCTACTGTTTTACACAGCCCGTTCTCACTCCCGAGGCGTAACATGGCGACGTTTTGTCACGTCCCGCGGCGTTCCTGATGAACGCAAAAGGAGACCTTCGGCGTTCTTATGGTACATGGCGGGTTATGGCTGAAATCCAGTGCAATGACGCTCCCGCGGGAATAGACGTTCCAGCCCTGTATTCCAGCCCTAAACCTAACCTTATCCCTAGCCCTAACCATAACCTTTTTCCTGATCTTATCCAGGACTTTAATGACGTTAAATAGCGTGTTTCTAAGCGATTTGAAGAAAAAGAGCAAACATGTGTAGATTGAGTCCATACGGTTCTCATATTTCCTCATTTTTCCGAGGTCGTCATTCAGGAACGTGGTGGGTAGCTGAAAACGTAATATGTTAACGATTTGTCACCTAGCGTAAAATGTTACGCTTTGGGAGTGAGAACGTGTTGTTTTACAACAGGAAGCTTCAAAGCCAACCAGGTGTGTCAGTCACCTGGTTGTGTCACTCTGGTGTTTATCCCACAGTCCAAAGACTGTCTGTGGACATCAGCTTTAATCTAAAGCACTCTGAGTTCGACATGATGAGCCTTGCTTCTCTGCATATGTAGATGCCATGACTGGACTCCTCCTGCAGCTCTTATTTGAGTCACAGTGCCACACCACTTTCATTTTTCCTCATGCATTCATACCCACACACGCCGCTCTGTGATGGTGGGCTGAATTACAACAGGGATCTTTCAGAATGTCGCCCTGTGACGGAGGAAGGCATGCTGCTTGCACTGGGAGTGGGTGTTTCACTCGCACACTCTCACACACACACACACACACACACACACACACACGCGCGCGTGCGCTTGATGAAACAGCTGGTCCAGAAACAGTCGAGACCATCCAATTGGAAATAGTAATTAATGGCATTAGAATATTGCACAGTTTGGTGCCATTGAGGGACTGGATGACTTTAAAATGTGTAAATCCACAAACTTATCTGACCTAGCGACGGGTGGCTTTCCACCCCCTCAGCTAAATAGATTAATTATCTGCAGGGCCTGGTGCTGTCATCAGGAGCCACATGGATATCAGATCAGCCCAGATACCGCTGGAAAGCTTCTGCTAATGATTACAGCACCGCTGCTGCTCATGGAAATATTTACCCAGAGACGAGGACTCGTATGCACGTGCTGTTCTGCAGCACCTTGTATTTATTTGCATTGTAAAGGTGCCGATTTAACAGCTTTTCAGTTTAACTGTACATGATACTGCTGTGTGCATGTAATGTGAAGGAAATCCCAGGTGCAGTGCAGTATCTTAAAAGGCTGCAGAAGCGCACAGCACGTTCTGATACAGTACATCCTCGGGATGGACAAATCATCGAAGATTTTGACAACCAATATGGGAAAAAAGACGAGGAAAAATAACAAGGCGCGAGAAAAAATAGCGTCCAAAGTCCTAGAAAATGGAGAGAGCAAAGGATCTCAGGGGTAAGTATTAGTTGTCACCCTGTGATCAAATAGTAGAGGCCAGAAAGCGACCAGAGAGAGCCTGCGCCCAGGCAAAAAAAAATATAAAGTCCAGATTTAATTCTGATAGGGAGAAATAGAATTTCAAAGCTGGATGTCTTATCGTTGGCATGTCCCTTTGCCGGACTGATTTCCCTAGCAAAAGCCTGTCAGTGCTATTATGTTGAACATGGAACCAATTTACTGCGCCGGCTAAACAGGGTTACCACTGCTCTTGTAGCCCTAAATGTTTGAAGTTATCGCACAGTGGGAAAAATAGCATTTTGAATGTTTCGGGAGGGGGCGAGGACAGCGGCGCGGCTGGCTTGGACAGGAGTGGACTGTAATTGAAAAGTATCAATCAAAAACAAGTCAAGGACCGGGGAGGGGAAGGTATTATGTTAACCCAGTCCCCCAGAGCACTGAAAGAGCCGAAATGCATTTCTTTTGAATCAGTAATGCTCCCTTGCTCTCCAAGCCTCTAAGCCTGCGACCGGGGGCCTCGTATCTCCGGACAGACAGCAGCAGGGAGGGGAAGGAGGGATTATCAATTGGAGCATGCGGCCATTACAGGCCTGTTTCGTGATGCTATCTGCCCTTTGAGATAAGCAACCCCCGGCTGGTCAGACGTTTCCAATTTCTATACATGAGAGATGAAGACCTTCTGCTTCTGTTCGCCTTTACCTTTTTTTATGTTGTTATATTTTTGCCCCTCACTCTGCCCTCTCTGTATTTTACAAGAGTCCTTACATGTGTGCTTTG
This sequence comes from Neolamprologus multifasciatus, assembly GCF_963576455.1. Taxonomy (NCBI): domain Eukaryota; kingdom Metazoa; phylum Chordata; class Actinopteri; order Cichliformes; family Cichlidae; genus Neolamprologus; species Neolamprologus multifasciatus. The sequence continues at coordinate 27,980,696 of NC_140457.1, read as the reverse complement.
AGGCTGACCTACACCAGTAACCAGCTGCACATGCATGGCTCTGCACAGCGGAAGATAAACTAAACAAATTGTGATCAAAAAACGTCTCCGAGTATTTTTATTACTCGGTTTTAAAGACATACCTCTGCGATCCATACTGGATCACCTCTCGTGTCTCAACCCTTCATTTCTGTTTTCATTTTCAGGACAAACATAAATGTGGCACCTGAAACAGCTGCGTCTGTGGCACGCACCACAGTTCAGGTGTTTTCCATGAAGCTACATGTTCTTCCTCAGATGTCTGAGTGCTGCAACCGTGTCAAATGTAAATAACAACATGATAATAATGATTTGTAAATCTCTGCCTCTCTTCCACAGCATGTCTTTATCCTGTCTTCCTTCTCTCAGCCCAACCAATCACAGCAGATGGCCCCGCCCCTCCCTGAGCCTGGTTCTTCCTGTTAAAAGGGAGTTTTTCCTTCCCACTGTCGCCAAAGTGCTGCTCATAGGGGGTCATATGATTGTTGGGTTTTTCTCTGTATGTGTTATTGTATGATCTACGTTACAGTATAAACTGAATTAAACATTAATTTATAGACATTCGTTTTGGAAATATAGTATAGTATAATAATATTAACTCATCTCATTTTGACTTGGACAAGCAAAGCCTGGAAGAGTCAGTGGTGCTAACAAGAAGGTCGGCAGGTCAGTAACATGATGATCTCTCAGAGAGTTTGTCAGAGGTGAAGATGGTCAGAAGGTTAAAAGTGGAATTCCTTTTGGAACAAACTGGAGCTGTGTCCTCCAGACTAAAGGGGAACGGTACCGTGTGATTGCTCTCAGCGCTCAGGTCAAAAGGCACATGCTATCAAGATGACATGAAAACCCTAAAACAGAAAAGGAGGGGACAGAACAGTGCAGCCAGTGACCTCATTGGTATTTTTCTTTGAAATCAAATTTAAAATGAGCTCTGACTATCTCACTCTTTGTTTTTGATATTTTATTATGAATGAAATGTGGATTCACAAAGCTTCTGCTTTTCTTTACATTTCACTGTGTTCCAAGTTCCTGTGAGACGAGAAGAGCGGTTTCACTCAAGTTTTGTAAAACACATCCTTTGCACTTCCTAACTAAACACCAAGATGTCACGATCACATCTGTTTCTGTGAGCAGATTCGGTTTATTTGGGGGAGGTTGTGTTGGCCGACAGCGACGGACGGCCTGAACGAGCTCTGCCTCCATGGATCCTTTCTTGTAATCGGCATCAGAGTTACGTAGTTACGTCGCTAACGAGCAGGCTGGAGTTCAGAGGTGACAGGGGAGGGCTGGTGGGGAGGCGGGTTGGCACGTGAGTTACAGGTGAGATTTCCACAGGTGAGTACATTACAGTGAGTACAATGCACCCATGGAGGGACGAGACACACCTCTACACCTGAGAAAAGAAGGAGCGAGAGAGAGTCTCCTCTCCATTCACATTTCCTTTTTGTGGTCTTGGAAAACTCTGAAATGCAAACCAGGAGCAGAACAAATGCGTTTCACTTTACTGAAGCGTCCTTGTTGTGTTGTGGCCATTACTCAGTCTGCTCTGATGAGGACACAGACGGGGACAACACACATATTCAAATGGACAAGGCCTGAAAGGGTCACTGAACAATTTCCTCTGTTCATAGAGAAAGGATATTGCTCAGCCACTGGATTTCCCTTGTGGCTATACCCGTTTTTTTGGAGGGGGGATTTCTGAGGGTCTTAGGATAAATTCCTAGATGCATTAACATATAAGACAGTACAAATGGAACAGGGTATAGCCCGTGGTTTCCACCAAATAGCCCTTAGTTAAGGACACCCTTAAGTCGAGGTCAAACTCAGAGCCAGGAAATTTATGCATCCTCGCCTGGTCTGAAAACGCTGTGGGTTCTTCATGTATTAAAATGAATTGTTTTACAAGTTTTATCCCTCATAAATGGGACACCACTGAAATCCAGTCAGCCAATTTCTGTGATGCTGTCACAGTGTGTGAAAAGAGCGGGGCATACATTTCAATATCTTCTTCTTGCCATTTAAATTGGAGAAAGCAGCAGAGACTGAACTGCAAGGTTGTCTCAAGTGTTTTGTTAAGATTTTATAATCTCAGCGGTTATTGAACTAAAATGACCTTCATAGAGCCCGTTTATCCTTTCTGTCAGGAACAAATGCATCATACTTAGACATTTCACCATTTGCATTACTGAGATTACTAATTACTGGATTCATAATTGAGATTACCGAGGTTAGGTTTCTTTATTTTGGTGTCCAGTAACACTGTGAGGAATCGTGAAGTTATTTTTCATCAGGCTGCCTGAACAAATACTCAGATCACAGTTAACTTTATGACCATCTGCCTAATATTGTGTTGGTTCCCTTTTTGCTGCCCAAACAGCCCTGACACTTCAAGGAGTGGTGTCAGGTACCAAGATGTGCAGACAGATGCTTCAGGTCCTTTAAGTTGCCAGCCGGGCCTCCATGTATCACACTTGTTGGTTCAGCATATCCCACAGATGCTCGGTTCCATTAAGATCTGAGGGATCTGGAGGCCAAGTCGACACTCAGACTCACTGTCGTGCTCCTTAAATCATCCCGAATTATTCTTGATTGGTGGTAGGCCACATAATCCTCTAAAGGAGCCAGTGCTGTTTCCATGAGTACACACAGTCTGCAGCAATGCTTGGGTAAGTGGTGCGAAGTAACATCCACATGGATGGCAGGGCCCACGTTTTCCCAGTTTTGCACACAGTCAGCCATCCACATCATAGAAAAGAAAGCAGGACTCATCAGACCAGGCCACCTTCTTGCTCTGTGCATGAACTTTTTCAGCAATTTGAGCTCCTGTAGCTCAGCTGTTGATTCAGAAAACACAGGCCAGACTTTGCTCCCCACATACATCAGTGAGCCTTGGCTGCCATGACCCTGTCAGTGACTGACCACTGTTCTTTGTTTGGACCACCTCTGATAGAAACTGACCATTGCAGACCTGGAACACCCCACTAGATGACCCAGTTGTCCAGCTATCATAACTTCAGATCAACTGCTTCCAACTCTAATCAGCTTTGACCAAATGTCCACTTGCTTCCTGATATGGCCCACCCACTTACAGGTGCTATGATGGCGAGATAATCAGAGTTATTCATTTCACCTGACAGTGGTCATAATGTTATAATTGGAGAATATCATCAGGTCCCAGCGAGAGCACTCACTAGGTCTACAAAGAGAGGCCATATGAGCTCCCTCTCACTGCCTCGCTGTTAAATGCAACTGAAATCCCTCTGCTCAGATACAAAACCTTAAATAATCAGGTGTTGTCACAAAGAAAGCACTTTGTTCTCAGACTGCGGGCTTACTTCTGGCTCGCAGTTTTTCAAAAGTAGAATGGGAGGCGCTGTTTGATTGTTCAGGTCTTTTTTAATGTTGTAGGGTTTTTATCTTACAGTATACAGTGCCTTGTGTTGTGAATTAAGCGATGGTGACAACAAGGCATTTGCTTAAGGGCACCTGGGCACTGAATTTTAAAAAAGGGCAAGAATTTTTTATTTATTTGTTTTTATGATAGACTTGAGGATTTGTAATTAACGTCCTAGGACCTGGCGTCCACATATGTGGACATCACATTTTGGGTTGTCTAGACCAAGATACTAAATTTTGCTCTACAAGGGCCTGATATCCACTTACGAGGACACTATACTGCCACTGTTCTATTTAAATTTAAAACAAATGTCCTCATATCCACTTAAGCCCCACGCCCCTGGTACCGGGGGCAAAAAGGAGGAGATCACGTTTAACCAGTTATAACATGGGGTCAGAAATATAAGTCCAGACATGTGTGGTATCCACAGAAACCTCTGAGTCTCAGCTAAAATCTCATATAAACCATTTCTACAACCACCAAACACACTGAAAACAAGCCATGATTAAACAAGCAGTTACCTAAATGCACACAAGTCCACTAAACAAACAAAACTGAACAAGAAATTCTTCAGACTTCATGAAACCAGCTAAAGATAGGCTGGTTAGCTTCCAGAGCTATCACTGACTCCAAACACCAAGTTTCACCACGATCAGACCAAAATTCACTGAATGAGCCGCAAAAGAAGACCACAAAAACACACAGCGGAGCAAATGCGCTAAGACAGAAATTGGCTTACCGTCCCGATTTCCTCCGTTATTTTCGCCAGTAGCTAGTAGCCACGTGATTATCGGCAGTTACCATGCCTACCTAGCCGCATCAGAGCCGTTTTCCGTCAACAACCTCCATTTTAGACCCACCTACAGACAGGCTGGACAGACGCCACATCCAGTAAATTTGGGAGCATGTCGGCTTTGGCCTTGCAACTTCTCATTGGTTGAAGTGACGTGAACGTGGTATCATTACTGAGATCCTATTGGTTCAAACGATCAAAAAGAGGTGTCAATCATGCAAATTGACCAAAAGAAAGTTACAGCCCCTCAGAGTTTAAAGGGGCAGAGGCCAATTAAACGCTCCATGTGCACTGCAGAAAGGGCCATTACCATGTAAATGTGTGGTTAATTCTTCACAAATATATTTTTGAAAAAGGCATTTTAAGCCTGTTAATGAAATTAATTAATTTCTGCTCTTTAATACCTAAAAAAAAATCAACTGGCGTGGTGTCCAATGTGTGCCAAAATTGGACATTTTTGTACAACGTCTGGATATTCATGTATTGACAGGGCTATAGTTTTTCACTGTTTCACTTTAGAAACGTGAATCTTTGCACAGATGATGTCTATATGTTGATTACTGAATTTCTGGAATCAAATGTGAACTGAGGCATATTTTTAAAAGGGTTATATGCTAAAAAATAAATTAAAAAATTAGGTGAGGATAAACTCTACTAACTTTTTCTGTGTTCCAGTCTCAGTAACTTTGACACTGTAATATTTGCTGCAATATTTATACCTCTGATGAAATTTCACGAGTGTCAGCTTTATTTTGACACCAAGATTGTAAGCACAGAGTTTGTAATTACAGAGAAATAATCAATAATTTTGGGCATTTCATTTTTGAGCAGGAAGCTCAGAAACCCCTTTGGGGTCTAAGAGGATATGTGGATCTCATTTTTCTCAGAAACAAAAATCAGGTTAAAAAAAAATCTGGTCATTTTTTATTTTTACATTCATCAGATCTCAATCAGTCCAAATAGCAAAGAGAAATTAAAAATGCATGCCATGTGGAACAGCCTGCCGGAGGAGCTCAGGGCCGCAGAGAACGTACATGTTTCAGGCTCAAGACCACCTTTTTAATTTAGCTTTTACCTAACGTTTATTCATTTTATGCTTATTTATTCTATCCTGTTATTCTATTTATATTATTACTAGTTCTGCATATGAACCTCTTCCATCTCGCATTGTGAAGGATGGCATTGATGTAATTGGGCCCAGTATTCTGTTTTTAATGAACTTGTCTTCTGGCTACGTTCCCTCTGTTTTTAAACATGCTATAGTGCAACCTTAAAAAAAGGTGTCTTGATAATTGTGATTTTGTTAACTATAGGCAAGTATCCAAGCTTCCGTTCCTCTCCAAAATCCTAGAGAAGATAGTTCTCTCGCAACTCCAGGCTTACCTGGATGCCCATGACATCTGTGATAAATTTCAATCTGGTTTTAAACCACACCACAGCACTGAAACAGCTTTGCTGAGAGTCCTTAATGATCTTCTCTTAATTACTGATTCAGGTCTGCTGTGTTAGTCTTATTGGATTTGTCCTCAGCCTTTGACATGGTTGACCATTATATTTTATTAATGAGGTTAGAGCGCACTGTGGGTATTCGGGGCGAAGCCCTTAATTGGTTCAAATCATACCTTTTGAACAGGTCTTTCTCCGTTACCTTGGGTACTTATTCTTCCTCAACTGCATCCTTATGCTGTGGTGTGCCCCAAGGCTCTGTGCTTGGCCCTATGTTATTCTCATTATATATGTTCCCCCTAGGCTTAATCTTTGAAAAATATAACATTTCTTATCATCTCTATGCCGATGATATACAGATTTATTTTCAATTAGATGATGACGACATTGCTCCTTCGTTGCACTGCTTCCTCGAGTGCATGAGAGAAGTCAGAGAATGGCTTTCAGGCAATTCCCTGAACGAAAAGAAAACGGAGATTGTGGTCTTTGGCAACCATATCCCCCAGGGCCTATCAGCTGATACCTTTGGTTCCTGACTCAGTTAGTGACCTAGGGGTTCTGCTGGACAGCTCTTTCAAATTTAACAAACAAGTGTCTTCAGTAATCAAATCTAGCTTTTACCAGCTGTGCCTTATTGCTAAGGCTAAGCACTATGTCCCTCATAAAGATCTTGTAAAGCTCATTCATGCTTTTGTGACTTCTAGATTGGATTACTGTAACTCCCTCTACTTTGGTCTTCACTCTGCTCTCCTTCACAGACTTCAGCTTGTCCAGAATGCTGCAGCTCGCCTCCTGACTGGTACTAGAAAGCATGCCTCTATCACCCCAGTTCTTATTGAGTTGCATTGGTTACCCATAAAATATCGCATTGAATTTAAAATATTGTTGCTCACCTTTAAAATTATAAATAATTTAGCCCCTCGTTATCTTGTTGATCTTCTTAGTCTATATGTCCCTGGGCGAGCCCTCAGGTCTTCAGGCCAGTTACTCCTGGCTCAGCCTGGATCTAGACTTAAATCTAGGGGTGACCGTGCTTTTGCCCTGGTTGCACCTAATCTGTGGAACAACCTTCCCGTCGCTATCCGTGCATCAGACTGTTTTATCTTTTAAATCCCGTTTAAAAACTCATTTATTCAACATAGCTTTTCCATCTAGTTAGTGTCCCTGTTATATATTTGGTTCAATTTCTTATTTATGTACTTTATCTTTTAGCTATATCTGTTCTTAGTAACTTTGTTCTTATATTCCCTTTTATTGCTGTGTAATTAGTGCCCTTAACCTGATGACATATGTGGTACTTTGTTAATAGTCTTTTATTTATTGTCTTAATTTTACTGTTTTTATTGTAAAGCACTTTGGTGTACCACTGGTCTTTTAAATGTGCTATACAAATAAAGTTGTATTGTATTGTATTGTATTATTAATTTAGGTTTTACCTAATATTTATTGATTTTATTCATTTTTTATCTTCTTACTCTATTTATATTTATATTGTATCCCATTCTTATTTATTTTATCTTTTTATTCTGTATATACTCTTATTAGGTCATATCTCCAGTGTTTCCTCGGAGAGGGCTCTCTGCACCGGGGCTGTGATCGACCGTGGCTGCTGGGGCTCTGTGGGTCCTCTCAGCCTGGCTGGGGGGCTTCTTTGCCTCCCCCCTGCTGTGTGCCCAGCCTGGAGGCTGCAGTCTGTGACCGGCTCCCGGTGCAGACGGGTCCCCGCGATAGTGTTTCCTCACCTGGCTCATGTGTGCCCAGCCCAATTTTACTCTTTAAGTGTGTGTGTGTGGGGGGGGGTGTATGTATCCATGATCGTTTATGTTAATGAGAGTGTGGGGAGCCAGGCATATCTAGCCAGGCCCCTGTAGCTGGTGCAGCCGAAGATAGCGTAGGCCCCGCTAGCTGTTTCCCAGCAGACCCCAAGCAGCTGGGGAAAGAGGGCGGCTGGGTGACGGTGAGGAGGAAGCGTAGTCCTAAACAGAAGCCCCAGGTACACCACCAACCCGTTCATGTGTCTAACCGTTTTTCCCCACTCGGTGACACACCCGCCGGGGGTCAAACTCTGGTAATTGGTGATTCTGTTCTCAGACATGTGAAGCTAGAGACACCGGCAACCATAGTCAATTGTCTTCCAGGGGCCAGAGCAGGCGACATTGAAGGAAATTTAAAACTGCTGGCTAAGGGTAAATGTAAATTCAATAAAATCATAATTCACGTCGGCAGTAATGACACCCGGTTACGCCAATCGGAGGTCACTAAAATCAATATTGAATCGGTGTGTAACTTTGCCAAAACAATGTGGGTCTCTGTAGTAGTGATGGGATTTCCGGCTCTTTCTAGAGAGCCGGCTCTTTCGGCTCCGAACCAGCTCTTCAGGTTGTTTTGTTGCTTTAATTAATTTATTATTAACAATGATATAAAATTATGCACAAAAGGAATTACTAATGTGAAAAAAAGTGGTTTTATTTATATATGTTTATATATAAATATATACGGTGGCCCCTAGAGACAAAACACGTACAAACTCCAAAACACATTTCTAGCATGAACTGAACTTCAAAACAGAGCTACATAGATCACTTAAATTACACAATTGAAAGCATGTGTGTATTGTTTGGGTATTTATACACAAGCACTCATATATATTCAAATAATTAAAAAAATTTTCATTTACCTGTTACTACCACACACCAAATCCGGTCGTTGGTACTTGCTGGCTTGTGTAGCCACGAGGTAACAAAAGCTCAACACTGCCCCCTAGCATCCTGGAGCACTTCTGTTGTGTTTTTACGTGTTTTGAGTTCTTATGTGCTTCTGAGTTTTTACGTGTTTTTACGTGATTTGAAGTTTGTATGTGCTTTGTCTCTAGGCCACCGTAAATATACTTTTATTTCCTTTTACAAATTTAAAGTGAAACAACACAAAACACTGCAAACCACAAAACAATTAAATATAAATTAAAATATGAAAACAAAAAGAAGATGCACATTCTCTGTCATATGGACCTGCATGAATAAACTTTCTGAATCCTTTATCATCTGCAACTGAAAATAGTTGTGGATGATTACTATACCTTTCTAATGTGACGTTGTTGTCCCTGGCTCTCTCTCTCTCTCTGTGTGCTACTGAGTGTAACTACCGCCCCTCCCCCCTCTGCCCAGCACAAAGCACAAGGCTCGCGTGCGGAGTGAAGCGGGAAAAAAGTGAAGAGAGAGAGAGAGAGGGTGAGAAAAGGAAAAAAAGCCCTTCTCTCTCTCCCCAACCAATCACAGCAGATGGCCCCGCCCCTCCCTGAGCCTGGTTCTGCCAGAGGTTTCTTCCTGTTAAAAGGGAGTTTTTCCTTCCCACTGTCGCCAAAGTGCTGCTCATAGGGGGTCACATGATTGTGGCTGGGGTGGGGTGGCTGTAGCTCAGGAGGTAGAGCAGGTCACCTACTGATCGGAAGGTTGGAGGTTCGATCCCAGGCTCCTCCAGTCTGCATGCCAAGTATCCTTGGGCAAGATACTAACCCTAAGTTGCTCTCCGATGCGTCCATCGGAGTATGAATGTGTGTGAATGTAGTTAGAAAAAGCACTAAGTACAGATAAAGTGCTTGTGAGAATGGGTGTGACTGGGTGAATGTGGCATGTTGTATAGAGCGCTTTGAGTACTCCGGGAGAGTAGAAAAGCGCTATATAAGAATCAGTCCATTTACCATTTACCAAGCACCTTGAGGTGACTGTTGTTGTGATTTGGCGCTATATAAATAAAATTGAATTGAATTATGGTAAGTGATCTATACTCAAAAGATGTGTTGTGTTCATGCAAAATAAAGCTAGGAACAGGGTATAGCTATCCAATTATTCACATAATTAAATGTGTATATTATGTATATTTTTATTGTCTAAGCCACGAGTTTCCTTCAAATAATATTGGCACAGAATCTTAAAGAAAGCAGACAGACAGCTTGAGGAAGCATTACAACAGTGATATGTGAAAATTAAAATCATCCCAGCATGATGGGGGAATAGGTGGCTAATGCTAACAGACTGAGCTCTTCTGAGAGCTGGAGCTGAACTACGTATAGCAAAACTATTGGCTGCAAGATGCAAGGTGTAGACTGGCACAGAAAATCTCAAGTGTCATGCTTGGATCAGTTGCAACAAATGGATTGTCAAAAGTGCTTTAATCTGACGATGCAATCAGAAGAAAAGCCGAGCTGATGCACTGAGAACACTGAATCTTTTTTCCTCGGCCCTTTTTGTTCTTTGGAAAATGAGTTGAAAACATGGATAAATGTCATTTAAGTGAAGGATCTGTCCTGACTTTACACAATTTAATTTAAGTGGCACAATCCAAAAGAGATAAGGTTAAAAGGCAGCAAGCTGATGACTGATGAGTAGCCGGCGAGCTCAGTAGGTGCTCGAGTTACTGTGTGGTGGGGTGAGCAGTCTGAGAAATGTTTGGGGGCGAATTTACCACTATAGTAGAGCTGGGGGTAGCCTTCCAGGTAGATACGCTGATATGTGAGGGGGAGGAGAAGGAAGGGAAGAGAAGTATGTAGATGGGCAGGGATGGAGGAGGGTGTCAGACGGGCAGGAGGAGGGTTTTTAATTCAGATTTCATGTGGGCTCACTCAGCAGTCACTGGAGTCTAAAGTGACTCTGGGGAGCCTCACAGTTCTATATGCAAATAGAGCAACGCACCTGGCCAGTGGAGCAGGCCTGCTGAGAGGTTACTTATGCAAATCTGATTGAGTGAGACCATACTGCCAGTGCGCGATGTGTGCAGGAGCGCTCGCACACACACGCAAACAGGCAGCTATATTTCACCGGGGCCCCGGGATGCCGTGTTCCCCAGAATAGAGGTGCAGACAGAAGAACAGGATAAAGGAAAAAATAACAGGGACGGGGGGAAGAATTAAAATGACACGACACACAGATAAGGTGCTGCAGCTGCAGTGGAGGAGGACAGGCTGTTCAGAAAGGAGAGCACAGAGCAGGACAGGGGAAGGTAAGAGCAGCATAATTCTTCTGGACATAATAGCATCTCTCGCCCGCCGCCGCCACCTCCCCCCGCTCTCCTATTATGCGACTCGTGGGCACTAGGTAATTTTCTATGCACGTGTTGTAAATGGGCTGGAATCCCAATATGGCTAACACCTCCCTCCCCCTCCTCCCTCAGAGGCTGGCATTAACCTGCTGATTAAGTGGTAGAGCTTGGCTGGAGCTCAATCTCAGCCTGATGCACGGGCCCATGATGTAGACAAATGAGTAGAAATCACAGTGGCATGAACGGGGCTCTCAGCCAGGCGGCCCTCCACCCCAGTGGCTCCGGCCTCAGGCACAACACATTAACAAAGACACGTTTAGTATGATTATTGATAACAGCGCGCATAATGTAACAAACCAGCGAGTGTGAGGATGAAACTTGATCGTGTCCCACAGTGATGAAGTGAGCTCCTCCCTGTGTCACACAACATTAGTATATTTATGTTGGATTCAGTGTTTGGTAGAGATTCTGTCCATTTCATATCACACCATGTGTTGACTGAAAAAAGTCTGAAAGCTTTCTTTTGTTCTAAAACAACAGGCATGACATTTAAAATTGATACTAAATGTTGGTAAGTCCAGAAAACTTCAACCAGTCAGGAAGTTCAAAGCAGCGAACACAACAAGTCAGGATAAGCAAGAATTAAAACAATAATAATATCACAGGAAACATCATGGAAGCAAGCGTACATGTTAACAACCCGGGCCCTTCTTGCAGCATTTCACTGACCTATTAGGAGAGATTGGGCAGTTCATGGGAAAACCAGTGGCTGCAGCTTTTATTGTACACATTACAGAGTTTGCATGTTCTCTCCATGTTTGCTCGGGTTCTCTCCAAATACTCCGCCTTCCTGCCACAGTCCAAAGACGTGTACTTAGTGGGGTTAGGTTAACTGCCCACAGGTGTGAAGGATTTTCTGTGTCCACCCTGTCAGAGTTGGCCTCTCCAGGGTCTGCCTCTGCCTCTAAGATGACTTAAATAGGTTCCAGCCTCACAATGACCCTGATAGGAGAATGAGAGGAAGAGAATGGATGGATTACAGACCAGTTGTGGTGACCATCCTCTTTCCCTGTCTAAGAAATGTTTGCCCCACTGGAGCTGATATGAAACTGACAGCAAACCTTTCATTCACACTCGGTGCTCCTGATCTTCCTTCTGCACGAATCCCACTAATTACCACCATTATAGACCAACCTCTCTGACTATTTGTGCAGGAATGACCTGTAACTACAGGTCACTGCAACCCCAATACAACCCTCACAGCACACAGCCACACATCTTCAAATACAAACAATATTGGTGCAACACTCAGGATGAAGCCACATTGTTATGAATCCAGCTGTTCAGCAGACCCTCCTGTGCTGGCATAGACTCATGAAAGGAGGCTGTTTATAAAACTGACTCTTAACTATTAAACACACGTTTAAATTCAGCAAACACACACTCAGGTTTGCACTCTTAAAAACTCTATCAGGTGTGTCCTAACAGGACTCTTTAGCTCATTATGATAAACGAGTACTTGAGTGACCACCACCAAGTGACCATCCTACCATGCTTCATACAAGGACCAACGTGCTGAGTCAACACAGAGCATCACGAGCCTCCATCATATTTCACAAATTCACTGTGAACTACACGGATCAGGAACGAGGGGACGAGCTGTTACTGTTTCATTGCTCTTTACGTTTGAATCGGCTTCAGCTCATTTCTTCTGTCATGCGTGTCATCACATCTGACATCAGTCACTCCATCTGACATCCACTGTCTAATTAGTTTTACCAGATATTCATGGAGATACCTTTCTTTAGTGTGTCTGCTAACATTTGCTCCTTAGCATGTCTCATGGTGAAGAACTGACTCAGACAAATTAATCTGATGAATCACGACTGCAGTGTGATGTGAGGGCGTGAACGAGGCCTCTTTGTGTACATGTGTAATCCACAGACACAGAAAGCTGTATCCTCAGCACATCTTCTCCCTTGGAAAAAGAATGAGTGGATACCAGCTCAACTCAAAACTACAATGGATTTGTTTGCCTTTCCTAACTGGGTGGTGGAAAACCAGCCAACGGAATCACTGGAGGGAAAAATAATGCAGTGTCTAGCTAATAATAACATAACCCTTTGTCGTTAGTCAATGCTTCCCGCTCAAGTAATGGCCCAATTAAGGGAAACCAACCCTGGCCCTCTGTATGTACATCATAAATTGATTATCTCCCCACGAGCAGACAGCCCAGTGCTTCCAGATCACAGATAACAGAGACAGTCTTTATGCACGTGTGGAAAGTCAGGCCGGGCACAAACTGGGCTAATAAGCAACAGTTTTCACACTTGTTTAGGCTTAAGAGTGCTCATGCAAACAACTGGAGTGGAAGAAAGGGAAATAAGGAGCGGGGGGTACATTGCTGATTTGTTCTGTGCTTTTGTCTATTACCTCTGCACTGTACACTTGTCTCTCTTTTACATCATTAGACTCCTGTCTCTGTCTGCACTTCCTGTTCCTGTTTGTACAGGTATGTGTGTTATCAGCCCGACCTCACACACTCTGCTAAAGCTCAACACGACTTTACTGGCTTTGACGAGTTCTTGATAATCTGACAGCAGTTTTCAGACAGTCAGCTGATGAGGTTCCCTCTTAGTCCGGCTCCTGTTCCCAAACAATGGTAGCTGGACTGGTACTCATGCACTGCCTTTGTACTCACTTTGAGTTGATATCCTCCACTCATTCCACTCATTCCACTCCCCATCTGCTCCGTGATAGACGAGCAACAGGATCCCTGCCTCGGTGACTGACAGCCTCCCTAATTGTATCTACTCATTCATGACAATTTGATTAAAGTATTATGCCAGTCTCCCCCCCTGTTTGTTCCCCCAAATCAAATAATCAAATATATACATATATATACTAGGGGTGCAACGATACACAAAATTCACAATACTTTGGTGTCACGGTTCGATATTTTTTCGATACAAGAAAATGTTCATGCTTTTTTAATTTGTCATTTATTAAAATTATAAATATAGATTTTAACTCAAAAGTACAGTTTTTAAATTTAATGTTGCTGAAACAACAAAGTAATAAAAAAATAAATCTATCTGATGGAGAAATCACTCATCTTTGGAAAAGAGAGTTTATTACAGAGAAATGTCTCTTTCCAAAATAAAAGCTATACTATACGCTTCTTCTGGGCTATATTCTCAGCAGCATATTAAACATATCAGGTCCCCATAAGGAGAATCATGTGCTAACAGCTGTCTAAATGACTCGGGTAAAGTTTGTAGCATGCGTGCTTGTTGTTTTTGTCTGCTTCCACTTGTCTTTGCACGAGGATGATGTCGGAGAAAATGTGCAGTCATATTCGTTGTGTTCCCACTAGTGCTGTCAGCATTAATCTGAAATGACGTTAACGCCACAACACGACAAATCTCCGTTAACGAGCTACCGCGGATCGCCCCGTGCGTGGGACTGGACGGCCAACACGTTAACGAGCTAACTGCGCTAACACACTACTTCCCACCCATTAGTGATGTGTCGGTCACGAACGAAATGGCTCTTAGAGCCGGGTCTTTGACGTGAACGACGCGAGCCGGCTCCTTATCGCGAGCCGTGGGTTTTTTTTTTTCTTTCTCTCTCTCTCTCTCGCACTTTTTTCCCGCTTCACTCCGCACACGAGCCTTGTGCTTTACGCTGGGCAGAGGGGGGAGGGGCGGTAGTTACAGTCAGTAGCACAGAAACAGAGCGGGAGGGAGAGAGAGAGAGAGAGAGGCAGGGACAACAACGTCACATTAGAAAGGTATAGTAATCATCCACAACTATTTTCAGTTGCAGATGATAAAGGATTCAGAAAGTTTATTCATGCAGGTCCATATGACAGAGAATGTGCATCTTCTTTTTGTTTTCATATTTTAATTTATATTTAATTGTGTTGTGGTTTGCAGTGTTTTGTGTTGTTTCACTTTCAATTTGTTTAAAAGGAAAAAGCTGAAAATTGAAATAGTTAAAAGTTGAAATGTAAATAGTTGGTTTTTGTATTATATGATTTATTTATTACATTTTATGTGGAGTGAATAAATAAAAGTATATTTACGGTGGCCCCTACAGACAAAACACATACAAACTTCAAATCACGTACGAACTCTGAAGCACGTACAAACCCTAAAACACGTACAAAACACAACAGAAGTGCTCCAGAATGCTCAGTGTTGAGCTTTTGTTACCTAGTGGCTACACAAGCCAGCAAGTACCAACGACTGGATTTGGTGTGTGGTAGTAACAGGTAAATGAATGGTTTTTTTAAATTATTTGAATATATATGAGTGCCTGTGTATAAATACACAAACAATACACACATGCTTTCAATTGTGTAATTTAAGTGATCTAGTAGCTCTGCTTTGGAAGTTCAGTTAACTCTAGAAATGTGTTTTGGAGTTTGTACGTGCTTTGTCTCTAGGGGCAACCAAAACCACTTTTTTTTTTACATTAGTAATTCCTTTTGTGCATAATTTTATATTATTGTTAATAATAAATTAAAGCAACAAAACAACCTGAAGAGCCGGTTCGGAGCCGAAAGAACCGGTTCTCTAAAAAGAGCCGGAAACATCTAACAACTAACAACATCACTACCACCCATGTAACTGAGCATTGCGTGGCACATCCAACATACTGTTTTACTTTTGTCCATGACGCGCTTACCTTCAGGGTCATACTTCACATGAAGACCAAGATAGTTCCAAACATATATATATATATAAAAGGGGGTCATATGATTGTTGGGTTTTTCTCTGTATCTATTATTGTCTACGCAGGTATTTGATTTTAAAAAATGCAGTTTGTTTCCTATGCTTTCCTTTCCAGGACACTAGTGAGACAAAGAGAATGTGGTCTGTGATCCAAATCCTTAGCAGACTAAATTTTCTTTAATTTTAAGGGTTTTTTTACAATACATTTATAGATAAATTGAATATTTATCAAACGTTAACCCACTATCAAAGATCATAAAAAAGAATAAAAAAGAGGGAAACTTGGATCACAAGGTTTCAGATATATCTATGTAAGAGTGTTTTATTATTTTGTGTCTTACAAATATATGAAAATAATTAAAATGGGATTTCACTCAGGACCAATATAGTCCAAAATTATATTTGCTTGTGCATTAAAGTGTATTATACTTATAGTAAGCCCATATTAGCCTCATCATGCAGCCCCTCATATATTTGGGGAGAACACATCTTCTATATGCATACATTAAAGCTCAAAGGTGCAGAGAGCAGCAGGTGGAACCACCACAGCACAGGCAAGACAGAGTTTCAGTGATGTAGGGTGGAGGTGGGTTACAAAGTGGCTTGTAGATACACATCAGCTGTAAGTGTGCAGCATAAATCTGAGATAAGTTTGGAAAAAGGCGTCAGCTGAGCCAGCTGGGCTGACGTGGAGGTTATCTGATCTGCTCACTCAGATAGTTTCTCACATGTAGATGCAAAAATAAAACATAAGCTTAATGTTGAATACTCAGGATTAAAAAAAAACAAAATCTTTTCTAAAACTCCCAAATAAAAAATGTTTGTTTGCCACAAAATGTAAAGCTATAGGAGGAGTGGAACTTTCCTTCTTTAGGTTCATCAGTCCAATCAGTGCATACGCCCTGAAAGTGCCCGGAAACACGTGGCGAGTAACCCCTTGTACTGTTTTCTGAAACAAACCCTCCATGCGTTTCTTCATCCACCACCCAAAGCACACAGAAAAACATGCTCACACACAGTATTAGTGCAGTATGTATATCCAGATACATACAAGTATGCGTGAGTACACAGGCAGAATCCCACACGCGTATTTTTAGCTTGAGTTGTCCCAGCTAAGCTCGCCCTGCCTTTGAAAGAGAAATAAATCCAACTGAAAGCAAAGGGTGATAAGGTTGTGTGTGTGTGTGTGTGTTTAAGGTGGGGGTGGGGTAAAAATATGGCTGTGTATCATTCACCTGATTTGAATTGTAGCTCCCCCTTTTTTGAACCCCTGCCAATTCATTTTGTACATTAAAAATTGGTCAGGGTTGATAAGATTCCATTTTCATGGTTGGCAATGCAGAACTGGCGAAAGAATACAATTACAGACCCCAGAGTAAACTCTCCGAATGTCAACTTGATGTAAATGATCAGAAGGCAGGGCGCCACAAAAGAACAGGCTTCAATTTCAACAGCCCCGCCGCCGCCGCCCGTGCCCCCTTCAAACCTCCACCTCGCTCTCTTTGTGTGGCTTCTCTACTTCTTGCTCTCCGTCATCACTCGACAGCCTCTCGCCCCGGTGGTGGCAGCCAGACAGGCCTGCTGAAGTACCGAAGCTGTAGGTGTAGCATGGAGGGGAGACGGCGAGGCTCCATAGCAGACTCATACAAACGTGTTTGATGCACACGGGTCCAAAGTCAGGTTCTTTTGAGATTTGAAGCCATTGAGGTGTTTTAATCAGAAACTGTGAGGAATCTAAACTCCGATTAAAACGTGTCGATTTATTTTCATTGGTTTTGACGCGTGCAGTGCAACTGTTTCTGCTCTCAAGAGGAAACCACTAATGTGACGTTCGCTGCAGCAGGGTTTCAGCATCATGTGTATGCTTTATTGCTTCAGATTCTCCATCGTACACATGCTTATACCAGACGGCTTCCAAAGAAGTCGAGATGCTGTGTAATAATAATAATAAATGTCAGTGAAACCAGCCTGTGGTGAACAAATCGACCATTTAAGCTTATATATAAGTAAAATTGTGCAAATGTATCAAAAGCTGAAACCAAGATTTTAAAGAAGAAGATGTTGCCTTTAAAGGTCATATTAGCAGCATGTTTCACTCTATGCTGTCATTATTTTTAAAACTAGCTAATGAGATCAGTTATTGTTGGTACAGCTGCACCACAGTGTGAGGCCTCTCTTGATAAATAAACCAAATCTGCACATACGTTCAGGATCAGTGGTGCTTTTGCAGACATGCAAGCACTCATGTCATCTGCATGAATGCACATCTATGAACTTAAACACAAAGGCCAGTTTGATCTTAGATATGCTCAGGTCCAGAGAACATGGTTCCTCGATCTTTTTTGTAGAATAAACAGCTGTTAAAGATCACGTGTTCTTGAGCCTGTGCAGTGATGTCGTCTAAATGCTATGTGGTAGTTACATGTACATATACTGCTCACATCAGGGTCTGTCGTCGCTGAGTGTGAAAGGCCTTTCAGAGGTAAATTGCTGTAAATTGCAGGAACCACAGTACATCTTCCCTGCTGGTGTTGGGTTTGATTCAGATGTCACCTCTTCTGACTAGGGGGTGTCATCTGGTTTGACCTAAACCCCCTGCTACCAGCCCCCATGGTGTCACCCAGATTTGGAGCCAGCCCTGCGTGGTGACAGCAGGATGCTTTGACACCTTGCTATTGCAAGGGTCGTGCCCCTGCTAGCCGATAACACATTACCAGCTACCAAGTCACCAACGTGTCCAATGACTCCTCGCCACTTTCCCGTCCTTCTCCTTAATGAGTCATTCTCACTGTGTCACTGCATCGCTCTTCTCTCCTCTCTGCTCCATATTCAGAGGTTTGCACATTAGTGGTGTTGGCTGGGATGGACAGCGCCATGAATAAATTGTTTGCAATGGCTGAACTTTGGTTGTCTGCAAATAGATGGGGAATATGCACGAGCCATAGCATCTAATCCAAGAATACGGCCGGTACTCACCAAGGTCAGGGGTCAGAGGCATTCTGTGCATCAACAGCAGTTTGCCTAATAGAGGAGACAGTGTGTCTGTGTGTGCAGCAGGAAGGCAGCGGTTCTCCTCCAGTGCATCTGATCCAACAATATGCTTCAGTTTAATCGCTGACATTTACGTGGGCCTTGAAACCACGGAGCATGTTGGCACTGCCACACAAGATAGAAGGCTGTCACGTGCTGAGAGCAGTCTGCACTTTAAACTGCTGTCTGCAGTGAGAACAAATAAAGAAACAATCAAAGAATGAAAACGTCTCTATTTAAAAGAAAGTGCAAATGTCTGTTAGCTTTCTTCTCCCTGACTCCCACTATAGGTGTCATACCTTCAGAAGTTAGTGTTGTATTTATTTGTAATGATAACATTTAATATTCGAGGAGGAAACTATTAACAGTCTTACTCATTTTTTCACATATATAGAAAGAACAAACACATGTAAGTCTAATTAAGCTGCTCTGGTTTGCACTTCTGATGTTAAAAAAAAGATAAACATGGCCTCTGATTGGCCAATAAATCGGCCTTAATCTGAATGGTCCTGAAGAGTCGATGTTGTCTGTTATTGTCATTTCTTCACTGAAACATCTTCTGTCTGCTGACCTCCATCTCTCCTTAGCATCCTCCTTTGGCCCTCTGCATGTCCTTCCCTACATCCATGACCCTCCTCTGTGGTCTTTCTTCCATGCATCCACCCTTAGCTCTTCTCTGTTTCTGTCGGTGCCGTCATCGCCAAACAATCACTTCAGTAGCTCTCATCTTGTAACCTCCCCTTTTACTCCTGCTGTCTTCTTTCGAGAGCATACATCCACCTTTCTGCTCTCGCTACAGATCACAATATCATAATCACATATATATCATATATAACTAACGGTTCACAGCCAATCCCTGATGTAATCCCACCCTCTCTCTCAGAGTCTCGAGGACCACGCCGTTGGTTTTTGTATCATTTCCTTTGTTGCTGAGTCCTAAAAATGGAAGTTTAGATTTTCATTAACGAGACGCTGTCATGACTCATCGAGCAACACTACTGACCATCAATCAGTCTGACAACGTCACATTTTAAGTTCCTGATCGGATCGCTTGGAACTTGGTAACTTTTCCCTAACACCTAGAACCCGTCTCCTTCCTGAACTCTTTACCAAAGGGTCCACCATTGAATCCTTGCCTCCACCAACAGCAACGTGAGCGTCACACTGCCAGTTATTACAAATACTTCCTGGGTGGGAAATTTTTTGTTGGGGTGGCTGTAGCTCAGGTGGTAGAGCAGGACATCTACTGATTGGAAGGTTGGTGGTTTGATTCCTGGCTTCCCCTAGTCTGCGTGCCAAATATCCTTGGGCAAGATACTAACCCCAAATCCATCCATGAATGTGTGTGAATGTTAGCTATGAAGCACTTAGAAAGATGTGCTTGTGTGAATGGGTGAATGCACAAGTTGTGTAAAGCGCTTTGAGTGCTCCGATGAGTAGAAAAGCGCTTTATAAGAACCACTCCATTTGTTTCTTTTTCTTTAAATGACATCATCATTTTAAGACTCCGTTTAGCATTTACTTGGCTTTCTGACAAATACTGAAAGTTGTTGATGAGCTGAAAAATAATCTGACAAATAAGCAAAAAAACCAAAACATGTTAGGACATGTTAAATCTATCTGCAGTGCTTCTGGTCTCCTGCACACACAATAAATCTACTCGTCTCCATCACGTTAGCCATCTCTGTTACCAGTCACAGTCCCAACATTTAAAGTGCCGCTGTCACCTCCTGCATTTCCTTCTCTCTTGATGCCTCCTAACATGACTTCCCCCTTTCCTGTAGCACAGTTTCCACCAGCGCTCTGTTGGCCAACATTAACCTGGGCCTAGACCGGTCCAGTTCGAAAATCTCCTTCTTCATGTTTGATTTGGTGAAGCTTTCACAGCACATGCCCTTCCTGATGCCACCGTTCATCTGCAGTTCATTTGTATCAGCTCCTCGCTCTCTGGGCTTATTTTTCACTACACAAGATGAATGATGTGAACAGCTCATCAAAATCATTTTATAATTATAACCAAGTACGCTGCTCAAAATTTACAGGAAAATGTGAACAATAAACCTTTTTTGTAATTTTAAATCTAGCATTAGAACGTGATGATTTTGGTTTCCATTAACTGTTGCTGTGATTTTATTCTCCATAAATTAAACAAGACATGCCAGTAAAGATTTCAAACTAAATATTCGATTCATCACGCTTTGATTTTAGTGCTGCCCATAATTCTTTTGAGCAGTTTATTTTTGGTGGTTATAAGTAAACAGTGAGAGAAAATGAAACTACTCAGTGAGTGAAACAAAACAAAACCAAGTGCAATAACAAAGCTCTCAAGCGGCAAATGAACCATGGTCTACTGATTGTCATTTGTGTGGTTTACTCCAGCCTGCTTCTGTGGCCTTTCAAACAAACAGTGAGGCTCGTGTGGTGCAGATTGACCAGGAAGGTTGTACTTTAGCTTTGGTGCGTAGCCAGATGTCTTTCTGTAATGTCTCACTAATCAGCCGATATGTGCATCTTTTTTTAATCAGTCTATGAAGGCAGCTTGTTAGCTTTAGCTTGTTAGCTTTAGCTTGTTAGCTTTAGCTTGTTAGCTTTAGCTTGTTAGCTTTAGCTTGTATCTTAGTGCTACACCCTCTAGCTGGAATAACAAAAAACTGTGGCGGGAAATCATTTAATATCATCAATATCATCATTGATCATTTAATATTGAGGCTTCAGAATGTTGAGTGTAAAAGTCATTGTGATGTCTTTTATGATAAAGTTGAGAGACCAAGCGAAAGCTAACGTGTGTGTCTGGCCACAGCAACGTCCTGGCAAACATGGCTCAATATATTCATCCTCATTTTGGGGGATTTGAAATGACGAATTACTACAAAGATTGAACTTAAACAATAGTTACAGCCATGTTCCACACACAACATGAGTATTATATATATATGATATTTAGAAGAACACTTTAATAACACGTGTGATGTAATGCGATGTTTTTGTGCTATGTGAAGACTTGTCACATTTCTGTTGAATTAACCATTTTTAAGAATTTAGCAGGTTTCTTCGTCTCATCTTGATGACTTCATCACATAATGGCATTAATAGTGTATGTGTCAGCTGATCGGGTTAAAGTTTACTCCAGATTTTAATATACGTGGTTTGCTGCCAGATGATGTGATTGTGTATGAGAACGTAGATAGTTTAATGGTATGGCTCCAGAATGCATCACGGGGCCTGAGATCATCAATATTCATTTCCATGTGACAGCGGCAGTTAGTGTTGTGTAACGCTTAGCAAATGCACTCCCACCATTTCATACGTGTGCAAAGATGTTTTCATCAAGGACACGAGGAGCCGTCCTCAGACATACAAACATGCCACAAACACAGACGAAAGCTACACATGCACAGATCACTCCACGCAGATATGAAGGGCATCAGGAGATAGAGGAGAGAAAAGGTTAAACAATCATTAAAAATATTACTAAAGAGAAGAATAAACGGGGATGGGGAAGGAGAAACAAGAGAAAAGTATCTGGTTGATTTTGAGAGAGAAGAGGGATGGTGGGCGGCGAGCCTGGGCACAGAGAGTCAGAGCAAAGGGCTCTGACAAGATGCCATGTTGGCCGATCTCCTCTCATCGCCTCCCAGACAGTCTTTGACACCAATGAAAGGTGCTTTCTCTGTCCCTAATGACCACATGGATGAAGATGATGTAGGGGAGGGGGGGAGCCTGTGTGGGGGCGGAGCCATGAAGGAAGGATCAGTGACACAGAGGAAGTGGATAAGAAAGGGTTACTTCATTATGCATCAAATAAGAAAATCCATCATTTACCATTACACCCAGTCCACAATGCCACCCAACTGAGCCCCCCCCCCCCCCAAACAAAAAAAAAATCACACCAAGCAAGGAGGAGGGAGGGGGGAGAAGAAAACGTATATAAAAAATAAAAGCTGTCAGAGCCCCAGCAGCAGCCAATGGGCAAAATTAATATGCAAATATATGCGAGAAATTAAAAAGCAGAATTACACAGGCAAATGAGGTAGCTACACTTGAATTGTTAGGATTATGAATAATTACTGCGAATTTCCTGCTCCTAATATAACTTGTTTTTTGATAAACAAAGACTTAATTATCGAGATGCGCAGGAGAATTTCCGCGGCACTCATTAATCTTGCAGAAAAAACAAGTCCCCGGTGGCCGCCGGTAATGAAGAGAGCGTGCCCTGAATCGGCACGAGGATCAGAGCCACGGGGTGCCGGGCGAGCTGCCACCGAGACGCTGCCCTGCCACTGTCCCTCACCATACCCAGGAGGGTCGTAACTTCTTCCGCTAACTATCAAAGGGACTTATTTATGCTGGCAACACAGCCATAAGTCCAATTTTATGAGGCCCGGGGCTGGGAGGGAGCGGGTGATGCACAGAGGGTGATGGAGGTAAAGTATAGGAGGGGGGTATCTGTTCATGCGCTCTGGAAATGCCACTTTAGTCGCTGCAGCCTCTCCCTCGCCTCCCTCTGTGTTTCCCTCACTGCGTGCCCCCCTCTGATCCAGACATGCAGCCTAAGGTGGGTTGGCACAGTGCTGCCCTCTACAGGGGGCAGGAGGACACTCGGGGGCAGTCCAGTTCTGCGTAAGTGTGCCGTCTAAACATTGCTGGTGTTGTGGGGAGTCACATGACGGGGATGTGTCTGCCTGTAGGGACAAAAGCCGGGTGATCAGGCTGCGACAGAGAGACGTGGACCGGGCAGCTGTAAACTACAGTTTAGGTTACACTAAAAGTTGATTTTAAAATTCCTCTGAATTAAACATTAATCCCCATGGAGATGCCACCTGGAGCCACATGAACAGTAATCCTTTATGAAGCCATCTCACTCAGTTTTTATGACATTTTTGTATCAGCCAGTTCTCATTAGTAGCTCGCCCAGGTGGAACTAATCGTCACTGTTGTTAGTTCCCAACACATCATTTCTTTACATCGTTTTTTCTTTACAGCCATCAGACAGATGGTTGTAAAGGAGTTTTTAAAAAGTGTAATGTTCTGTATAATAGATCGCACCGTGAAACCACTCAAAGCAGCACTACAGCTCACACGAGGCCTCTAAGTCACAGTGACTCCGGCTGATCAGAAGTTTCTAAGCAAGCATGGAGTTTGGCTTTCTTCTTCTCTTATAATGTGCAAGAACAGGAGACTGACAGAGAAGTGTCACTTCTGCAGACAACGTCTAATCAGCCAAAGTAAGAACATCTGCTGACGTGGACAGCTGTGCAGTGCTGGTATACGGCCTTTCAATTCTTCTTCTTTAGATTGATCTAAAAGGCAAAATCATTTTTACCAGTCAAAATGTTACAACAATGTCTGTTTAACATCATAGCTAACAATTTTCAGGAAGGGAAACAGAAAACACTAAGTTGCTGGACGAGTGCTCTTTGCTCATTGGTCAACCATAATCATCAAGAAGACCCAAACATCTGAACATGGCGTCTTCCTGTCGGGACATTGCTGGTTTCCTCCATCGTGAAACAGCATAGGGTTTTCCCACCAGTGTTATTGTCTCTGACACAAGTGTTTGGGTTTGAGCTTGATTTAGATTGTCCTAACTGATGTAGTAACTGGAAGCTGCTGCCTTTCACGCAGTTCAGCCTTTGTGGTTGCTTTGACCCAACATGTAGTTACCTTTAACAGGAGAAGAACATCAGGTTAAGTAGAACCCTTGGACTGGATCAGCTGTCCCAGTCTGTGTAACTCGGTTTATAAAATCATTCTCTGCATCTGTGTTTGTGGAGTGAAGCTGTGGAACAGATTAAGTAAAGAAATGAAGGACGTCCAAGCACGAGTTAGTTTAAAACTGATTCAAGGATATGGTTTTTGCAGGGTACAGAGAGGCGGTAGAGCTCTGATAATGTGTTCTTGTGTGTTTATATGTGTGTGTGTGTGTGTGTGTATGTATGTATGTATATATGTATGTGTATATATATATATATATGTATGTGTATATATATATATATATATATATATATATATATATATATATATATAGTTGAAGAGAGACACTCAGAATGGCTAACTGAAGGTCGGACAGTCCTGATCCTCAAGGACCCCCAGAAGGGACCGGTCCCCTCCAACTACCGACCAATAACCTGCCTCAGCACCACGTGGAAGCTCCTGTCAGGCATCATAGCGGCTAAGATGAACAGGCACATGGGTCAATACATGAGAAAGGGATGGGCAAGAGTACCAGAGGCGCAAAACACCAGCTACTGGCAGACCAAGCAGTCAGCCGAGACTGCAGGACCAGACTGACCAACCTGTGCTCTGCCTAGATTGATTACAAGAAGGCCTATGACTCAATGGCCCACAGCTGGATCCTGGAATTTCTAGAACTATATAAGATCAACAGGACCCTGAGAGCCTTCATCAGGAACTCAATGGGTATGTGGCGGACAACACTAGAGGCCAACTCCAAGCCCATAGCACAAGTCACCATCAAGTGAGGGATCTACCAAGGAGATGCTCTGTCCCCACTACTGTTCTGCATGGGCCTGAACCCCCTCAGTGAGATCATTAACAAGACTGGCTACGGATACCGACTACGGAACGGAGCAGTTGTCAGCCACCTCCTGTACATGGATGACATCAAGCTGTGTGCCAAGAGTGAACGAGACATCGATTCACTGATCCACACTACCAGGATATACAGCAATGACATCAAAATGTCGTTTGGACTAGAGAAGTGTAGTCGGATGATAACAAAGAGAGAAAACAGAACTGAGGGGATCGAGCTACCAGAAGGCAACATTGCAGACATAGAGGACAGTTACAAGTACCTGGGGATCCCGCAGGTAAATGGGAACCATGAAGAGGCCGCTAGGAAAGCTGCAACCACCAAGTACCTGCAGAGGGTCAGGCAAGTCCTGAGGAGTCAGCTGAACGGTAAGAACAAGATCCGGGCCATCAACACCTACGCCCTGCCCGTGATCAGGTACCCTGCTGGGGTAATAGGCTGGCCAAAGGAGGAGATAGAAGCCACTGACATCAAGACAAAAAAGCTCCTGACCATGCATGGAGGGTTTCACCCCAAGTCCAGCACCCTGAGGCTCTACGCTAAGCGGAAGGAAGGGGGCCGGGGACTGGTGAGTGTCAGCACCACAGTCCAGGATGAGACAACAAACATCCAAGAATACATTACGAAGATGGCCCCAACTGACAGCGTGCTCAGTGAATACCTCAGGGAGCAGAAACCCAAGAAATCAGAATCAGAATACTTTATTGATCCCTGGGGGAAATTATTTTTTTGTTACAGTGCTCCATTATAAACAAACATTAACAAGATAGACAATACGCTAACTAAGAATAGTACAATATATATATATATATATATATATATATATATATATATATATATATATATATACATATATATATATATATACGTATTTAAAAAAAAAAATAATAATAATAATACATGTAACATATAATGTCATTGTAAATGGCCTGTACTTGTATAGCGCTTTACTAGTCCCTATGGACCCCAAAGTGCTTTACACACCCATTCACACACACATTCACACACTGGTGATGGCAGCTACATTGTAGCCACAGCCTGGGGCTTTTTGAACATGGAAGTTTTTTTTGTTTGTTTGTTGTTTCTTGTAGTTGTGGTAGCTTTGTTTTCCTTTTGTTTTGCTTTGTTTGTCTCTTTTTTATTTCTATGTGGTTGTATTTTTTTAACATGTTAAAAATAAAGAATCAATTCAAATTTTAAATTCTCACACATTCACAGTTTCTCGTATCAGGATGTACCCTGCCTCTTGTCCATCACCATTACCATGACGATGAATTAGATAAGTGGAAGAAAATGGGTGGATGCTTCATAAAAGGAGCTTAAGTCGCCGTTTCTGCAGTGTGGCCCTGAAAGCATGTATGCCTTATCAGTGTTTAGTATATAAAATAAATAGTAGACTGATTAAGGTGAACAGTACAGTGTGACTTTACTGTTCAGTGTATCTGTTCATTAACTGTGCAGCAGATACACTAAAGTGTGATGATGATTAGTAGAGTTAGAGCAGGCGAGTTAGTCAGTTAAATACTAACCGGGGAGCATATTAGTGGTTATTTTTCAGTGCAGGCTTAATCATTATACTACCTAAATGAATAATGTATGGGCAGATATGATGATTAAGTTCACTCTGAGCAGAACAACAAACAGAATGGTCTGTACGAGGAAGATGAAGAAGAGTGTGATTTTACACAGGTCGAGGGTCCAGCAACACTTTTAGTAGGCTGCCTATAGAAACTGTTACTGCAGTTAGCGCTGGTTATCTACTCCTGCTCTGTGAATTGTTTTCATTCATCTGAATGTCTTTTGTCAAAGAATCAAATGATTGTGTTGTGGCACAGTTGGTGGTTATATTTAGTGTCACTGGAAGGGAGACGACGTAAAGCTTCAGGGATCTGTGCTACAGATGGCAGCAACTTGGCCTGGAGGAAATCGTTTTTCTGTGGGGAAATCAGTCGTCCCTCCAACATTTTCATCCAGAGACCTTCAACAAAGAAGGAAACAGACAGACAGACTGAAACAGCTTGTGTGACTAAGAAACAGATCTGACCCAATACTAAAAGTTTGATTTTTGGAAAAGTCACAGAATAAGCTCAGTATCCACAAACTCCATAAATGAAAGAAAAAGGTGACGTACACATGTGCCCACCGTACTAACAAGATAACCGAAGCGTATTGGTTTTGAGATCACTGAAGAATGAAGTGGCTACATGATTTATTACCTTCTTCTTTTTGGGTCAAAGCAGCGATACAGCATTTAAGAAGTGTTCAGCTAAGAGTCGAGAAGGAAACTGAGAGTAAGCCCACAGTGCTCATCATTTCAGATCATTGATTAGTGTTGTTGTGGTCCACAGACAACCTTTACACTTTTTTCCTCCTTTTAATAATTTTTATATTTTCACTTTGATGATTAGCTTTCAGATGTACTCAAACTTTTATTTTCACCAACATCTGTTTAAGTTGTGGCTGAGAAGTTTGAATGCACTCTTCACTGACATCACTGGCAACATTGTCATCACTGACAACATTGTCATCACTGGCAACATTGTCATCACTGACATCACTGACATCATTGTTATCACTGACATCATTGTCATCACTGACATCATTGTTATCACTGACATCATTGTCATCACTGACATCACTGACATCATTGTTATCACTGACATCATTGTTATCACTGACATCACTGACAACATTGTCATCACTGACATCATTGTTATCACTGACATCATTGTTATCACTGACATCACTGACAACATTTTCATCACTGACATCACTGACATCATTGTTATCACTGACATCACTGACAACATTGTCATCAGTGACATTATTGTTATCACTGACATCGTTGTCATCACTGACATCATTGTTATCACTGACATCATTGTTATCACTGACATCACTGACATCATTGTTATGACTGACATCACTAACATCATTGTTATCACTGACATCATTGTCATCACTGACATCACTGACATCATTGTTATCACTGACATCATTATCACTGACATCATTGTCATCACTGACATCACTGACATCATTATCACTGACATCATTGATATCACTGACATCATTGTCATCAATGACATCACTGACATCATTGTTATCACTGACATCACTGACATCATTGTTATCACTGACATCATTGTCATCACTGACATCACTGACATCATTGTTATCACTGACATCATTATCACTGACATCATTGTCATCACTGACATCACTGACATCATTGTTATCACTGACATCATTGTCATCACTGACATCATTGACATCATTGTTATCACTGACATCATTGTTATCACTGACATCACTGACATCATTGTTATGACTGACATCACTGACATCATTGTTATCACTGACATAATTGTTATGACTGACATCACTGACATCATTGTTATCACTGACATCATTGTTATCACTGACATCACTGACATCATTGTTATCACTGACATCACTGACATCATTGTTATCACTTACATCATTGTTATCACTGACATCACTGACATCATTGTTATCACTGACATCATTGTTATCACTGACATCATTATCACTGACATCATTGTCATCACTGACATCACTGACATCATTGTTATCACTGACATCATTGTTATCACTGACATCATTGTTATCACTGACATCACTGACATCATTGTTATGACTGACATCACTGACATCATTGTTATCACTGACATCATTGTTATCACTGACATCACTGACATCATTGTTATCACTGACATCACTGACATCATTGTTATCACTTACATCATTGTTATCACTGACATCACTGACATCATTGTTATCACTGACATCATTGTCATCATTGTTCTCACTGACATCACTGACATCATTGTTATCACTTACATCATTGTTATCACTGACATCACTGACATCATTGTTATCACTGACATCACTGACATCATTGTTATCACTGACATCATTGTCATCACTGACATCATTGTCATCACTGACATCACTGACATCATTGTTATCACTGACATCATTGTTATCACTGACATCATTGTCATCACTGACATCACTGACATCATTGTTATCACTGACATCATTGTTATCACTGACATCATTGTCATCACTGACATCACTGACATCATTGTTATCACTGACATCACTGTTATCACTGACATCATTGTCATCACTGACATCATTGTTATCACTGACATCACTGTTATTACTGACATCACTGACATCATTGTTATCACTGACATCATTGTTATCACTGACATCACTGACATCATTGTTATCACTGACATCATTGTCATCACTGACATCACTGACATCATTGTTATCACTGACATCATTGTTATCACTGACATCATTGTCATCACTGACATCATTGTTATCACTGACATCATTGTCATCACTGACATCATTGTCATGGTAATTTGGTGAATTCTTTGAACTTGTAAATATACCACAGTCAACTGTTAGCAGTTTTATAACACATAATTGAGGTGTAGGCCATGTAGAACCACAGAGCAGAGACGCATGATGCACAGAGTCCATCGCTACAGACCTCCAAACATCATGTGGCCCTCAGATTAGCTGGAGAGCAATTCAATTCAATTTTATTTATATAGCGCCAAATCACAACAAATGTCGCCTCAAGGCGCTTCATAGATACAGAGAAAAACCCAACAATCATATGACCCCCTATGAGCAAGCACTTTGGCGACAGTGGGAAGGAAAAACTCCCTTTTAACAGGAAGAAACCTCCAGCAGAACCTGGCTCAGGGAGGGGCGGGGCCATCTGCTGTGATTGGTTGGGGTGAGAGAAGGAAGACAGGATAAAGACATGCTGTGGAAGAGAGACAGAGGTTAATAACAGATATGATTCAATGCAGAGAGGTCTATTAACACATAGTGAGTGAGAAAGGTGACTGGAAAGGAAAAACTCAATGCATCATGGGAATCCCCCGGCAGCCTACGTCTATTGCAGCATAACTAAGGGAGGATTCAGGGTCACCTGGTCCAGCCCTAACTATATGCTTTAGCAAAAAGGAAAGTTTAAAGCCTAATCTTGAAAGTAGAGATAGTGTCTGTCTCCTGAATCCAAACTGGAAGCTGGTTCCACAGAAGAGGGGCCTGAAAACTGAAGGCTCTGCCTCCCATTCTACTTTTAAATACTCTAGGAACAACAAGTAGGCCTGCAGAGCGAGAGCGAAGTGCTCTAATAGGGTGATATGGTACTACAAGGTCATTAAGATAAGATGGGGCCTGATTATTTAAGACCTTGTATGTGAGGAGCAGGATTTTGAATTCTGGATTTAACAGGAAGCCAAAACAGGATACAGCGCTTTACATAATAAGCATAATGCAAAGGGCTGAATGCAGTGGTGTAAAGCACAAAGCAGTGGAAACATGTTCTCATCTTCTCTGTCTGCAATCTGATGGATGAGTCTGGGTTTGGCGGTTGCCAGGACAACTGCACTTGTCTGACTGCTTTGTGCCAAAGGTAAAGTTTGGTGGAGAGAGATGTGAGGATGTTTCTCAGGAGTTTAGCTCCAGTGAAAGGAACTCAGCATACTGGATTTCTTCCATTCCATGTCCTGACCTCAACCAGGCACCTTTGTGAGCCCGGCCTTCATCAGCTTCTATATTTGAGCCTGTGCAAATAAGAACACCATCCATCCTTTTTCTTCCGCTTTTCCGGGGCCGGGTCGTGGGTGCAGCAGCCCAAGCAGAGAAGCCCAGACCTCCCTCTCCCAAGCCACCTCCTCCCGCTTGTCCGGGGAAACACCAAGGTGTTCCCAGGCCAGCAGAGAGATATAATCTCTTCGGCGTGTCCTGGGTCTGCCCCTGGACACGCCGAAGAATTGTTTAAAGCAAATGTGTTTGATGGACTCGTCAAACACATCGTCATGGAACGTCACCACCCCGGGGCGCCACAAGACGTTGTAGAGTGAACCAAGACAGCTCTACAACATCCAGAGAGAACTCAGGGTGAACCTCATCCACACAGGACTGTTCCACTCAGAAACAGAACCTTGGAAATCCTCAGACTTGTAGAACAAACACTGGCTCATAATTGTTGTGTCTCATCAGTGTTTTTTAGATTATGATCTTTGAACGCTTAGAAGAAATGTACTGTTAGACTGAAACTGTTGTGCCTCCGCCGTGTCTCATTCTGAACCAACTTGGATTTTGAATAATTGTAACTGCACACATTATCCTGTGACTGCCTTACCCCAAATTCTCAAAGCACAGACACAGCAGCACGTGTGTGAAACAGCAGTGTTTGCCGTTTTCCTTACCCTGACCCTGAAATCAATTTTACAAGCGGCGCAAAGACAAACACGGAGCATTATGAGCTGTTGACTCAA
This sequence comes from Neolamprologus multifasciatus, assembly GCF_963576455.1. NCBI lineage: Eukaryota > Metazoa > Chordata > Actinopteri > Cichliformes > Cichlidae > Neolamprologus > Neolamprologus multifasciatus. The sequence continues at coordinate 27,949,345 of NC_140457.1, read as the reverse complement.
TAAGATCTACCCAGTGTAAATCATGAAGTGTCCGCACTGCATGCTCAAAGTGAACCGGGCTGTTATTACCTCACAGCAGAGCAAGGCTCTCTGATATTTAATTCATTTATAGAGCTGGGTGCAGTGCAGCTGTAGCCAATGCAGCGCATGTTGTCGATATGTCACGTCGAGGGTGCTTTAATATATTACATTGTCTGTGTGTGTTTGTTCAGTCGGTACAGTCATCAGCCTCCTCTCACATCTCCTTCAAAACATATTTGTGTGGAATATATTTGCCCTGTGAGCTCCCATCATGTGCTGGGGCTGCTGTCTCTTCCCTGCCGGTCCTCTCGAGACTCTCCACACATGGCAACCTTTATCAACGAGAGCGCAGCTGAACTCAAGAATCTTAGAATAATTAGAAACTCAGCTGCTGCAATGAATGAAGTATTTCCAAAAATAGGTCATCAGACAAAGACATTTTGTGGTTGCTATCAATACCAGTAGGATAACGTGATTTTCAATATCCAACTGGAAACCAGAAGAAAATGATGATTCTGTCTCCTACTTGGTTTAACAAAGTTTAGACAAAACATACCTCACACTGTGCAGTCTGTAGCAAAAACATGGAAATATGTGCACATGAAAAAAATGTTTAAAACCTCCAAATGCTCCAAAAAGCCCAAAGAGGTCCAGTTTGGTGACTGGAACCAACATCTGCCTCCTACAGCTGGCACACCCATCGATGGACTGCTGTTATTAAGACAAAAAGCAGCGCCATTTTATTTTGTATTTACTTATATATCTCTGTTTTTGTAACATGTAAGCATGTTTTGTTAATGCTGTAAACTCTGATCATAGATGGGACTGACGCCTAGGGATGGGTACTGGTATCCGGTGCCATGATGGTACCGGTTCTGACATAAACGGTAGTAACCAGACCGAAAAGCAGCGCACATTTCGGTGCTTTTTTTTGGTGCTTTTTTTTCCCTGAGCTGTGCTACACTTCAGATTCTAGCCAATCATTTTACGTTTCCGAGGATAGTAGGTGGGCCCAGGTACGTACGTTCTTTTAGAGCAGAGCTACAGATTAAAAGTGCCCAAGGCGAAGCGGTCAGAAGATGCAAACTCAGCAGCCTGCAACAAGTGCTTTAAGCTGATACTGTGATACTGTCAAAGGAGGTAACACCTCGAATCTGATGAAACACCTGGCGACACATAGCGTTTTTTTAAAAGCCGAGAAATGCGCCGTATTTGATAGCTTGCTGCGAGACCTCACACCGAGCACATCTACTGTTATTGGACCCGGAGTTAGCAACATCCCCCAAGAACCTGAAGAGGAGAGTCCTGGCCCCTAGCCCTGCCAGTGTAGCAGCAGTTCTTCTCTGCCTGAGTAGCTTAATGTTGTTCGTGTGTAATTTACGTTGAGTAGGCTAACCACGTTATTACATTAATGCATGTAAGGTGAACTAGCAAACACCATCATAGCTACATGCAGCTGTCTTCTTGTTTGATGGCAGATACTCCCTTCACCCTGGACAAAAAGGCTAAAATGACCAAAGAAAAAGTGGGAAACAGTTAAACATGAGAGGTTTTTGGACAAAGTTTGTGTTTTTTCCATTGTTTAAGCACCGGTTCGAGCACCGTTTAAGCACCGGCACCATTTCAAAAGTACCGGTTTGACACCGGTATCGGATAAAACCTAAACGATACCCATCCCTACTGACGCCCTGTTTCTGTTAGCACTCATGCTAATTTTGCCACTAATCTAAAATCAGATTCATCTTTTAGTATATGATAAAGAGAAGGAAATGATGCAAGAATAATCCACCCAGTACAAAACATGTATGAACTCACTGATATGACAGCCTCTCACAGCACATATGAGTCCCATCTGAACAGCAGTGATAGGTTAAACGCAGCTGTTTCCATGCTCAGGACCAGTGAACAGTATTTCTCTACAGTGCTGCAAAGTCAAAAGTAGCATATCATCATCTACGGTGAGGATACGCAGAAGAGAGCGCCTGACAACCCTCACATTAAAACATGATGGGAGTGACACTCAGCGATGAGTGATGATAACTTTTTTAGGTCAACTGGAAACACTCACACACGGAGTCATTAATTAGACAACATCTCGCCATCAAGAATGAGAAGCAACAGAAAGGAGGAAGGCTATCGTACCTACGCTGACAGCCTGCTCTGATGCTGCCATGCCCGCCTCTCTTTGTTCCACTTATACGTCTGGAGAGGGGGGGAGCGATGAAGGGCTTCGTCAACATGAAACAGAAGCATGAAGTGAGCACAGTCATGCCGTACACTGTGATAAAGAGAGACCCCCCAAACCCCCTCACAGGGAGAACGGGTTGGTGGTGTGTTTGTTTTTTAGGGGATAAAATATCCATGTGTCACATGACCTGTGAGTGAGGATTCAACAGAGCTCTATGCTATCGATCGTTTATCGGTCTACTTGTTTGAAAACTCAAATATCCATTAGGGCTGTTTTAGGACAAACCAGGATCTTTACCAAGAAGCTTTGCAGCAGGAGAGCCGGAGGGGAGCATGGGGGGTCCTCCCGTGCACTCCCACCAACGCCTTTTAAAGGTGCTTCAATGCTTATTAGTCGGCCTGACCCTGGGGGAATCAACTGTCATGGATTTGTGCTTTTTAACCATTCCAGCTAATGCTCTCCTACACACTAGTAGAGCTTCAGAGCCCCTCCTGCAGAGGTTAACAGATTAGATTCAATTCAATTCAATTCAATTTTATTTATATAGCGCCAAATCACAACAAAAGTCGCCTCAAGGCGCTTCATAGATACAGAGAAAAACCCAACAATCATATGACCCCCTATGAGCAGCACTTTGGCGACAGTGGGAAGGAACAACTCCCTTTTAACAGGAAGAAACCTCCAGCAGAACCAGGCTCAGGGAGGGGCGGGGCCATCTGCTGTGATTGGTTGGGGTGAGAGAAGGAAGACAGGATAGATTGATAAGATCCTTCCTTAAGTTTGCACACATGAGTCCAGACATTTCTTCTGATGGAGGAACAACCCGTCAGAAATCAGTAACGACTATCTCCTTAACCACTACAGGAAAGAATTCAAAATAAACTTCATGGTTGTCGCCGTCTCACAGTTTGGTTTTCTCTCCATACCTGCTTTAGTTTATAGTAAATACATTTTTATTCATTTTGCGTCTCCTTCAGAAGATTAGGTTTGCAGAATTCAGTTAGTTGTATCACTAGCTGTTGATCCTTTTTTTGGAAGTACCAGGTGCTCTTTGATATCTTAATTTGGAGTAGATTTCTGAATTGCTGTCTCTAAATATTTAATTTCTGATTGTATAAATATTTATAAAAATAAGATGCTTTCTGCCGCTGATTTCCTGAGTCTTGCTGTCGTTTTTATGTAAAACTGCGCACTGATTACACACAGACTGAAAAAAGAAAGCTTTCTTAAACAGGTGTGTGTGTGTATGCCTGTGTGTGCTAGCAATTTACCTCCGTCTCACCGAGTTAGCGTGTTGCGGCCCCGCGGCCACACACTGATCTCCTGCCACCTGCCTCGGCCGTTTCTTACATGCAGTGCAAAGTGGCCACAGGAGGTGACGACACTCACCCAGGGCCGTGCCAGCCAGCAGCATTAACCAGCTACTCAGAGCCAATTAAAAGGCTTGGCTTGACCTAAGGAGCCACGGCAGTGATGCTAGCAGTCCCTGCTATGACTTGCTGCGTCTGCGGGGCCTTCATTACAGACGCGATGATCTCCGAGGACGCTCCGGACACGAGTACACACAGACGTGCAGAAAAATGCAAACAAAGCAGGTTAGGAAGCACGCACACGTGATTCAGTGATAAACACTAGCTGAAGTGTGCATTCAAACATGCCCTCTGCACATGAACACACACAGGATGTAATTAGGCAGAGTGGTAATAACAGCAGCACATTCTGGGGTCAACATGGTTGCATCAGCAACAGAGGTGCTGAAAGGAAAAGGCTGGGTTGCATCACAGAGCAGTGGTGGAGGTGGTGGAAGGGGTGGAGGGGGATATCTGCAAGCACCAACATGAATGTGCAAAGTAAGCATCCATGACGCAACCGCACACAATCAGCCCTCAAATGGAGCAGCGCTGCTGATGAGAATAACGCGTTAGCAGCCAGCTTGGTGACTGGTTTTTGTTTCACATTTAAGGTGGTATTACTGATGTCTTCAGCACGTGAGATCATACGTGTCTCTGGGGCTTTGAAGGAGGAAGGAAACAGTGAAGCTAACCCTAGTTTGTCACATGCAGCCCCGAACCCAGGTGACTGAAGTTCACACTAACCTCTAGTAGAAAAACTACATTTACCAGCTTAAAAAAACTCCAACACACATGCTGGGCTGTGAGGTTTCAAAGAACTGGTTGTTTCATACTCGGTGCATGTCAGGAAGATCATGTTTAGCACATTAGGTTTCATTTAGCATAATGTATCATCAGAGAGACGTTTTCACTTTGTTTAGTTTTTTGGTGTTTTCTTTGTCAGCTGTTCGCTGGGCCACGGACCGCCAGCCTTCGTCACAGAAACGAAGAGTCAAACATCTTTCTGTCTTAATGACTGGAGTGAACATGAAACGTCCTCCGGTTTGATTATGCAGAGAAACACTTTCTTTTTCTTTTGGTGGAGATGTTGGATTTTGTCGAAGCCTAAGCCATGCTGAACGGCATTTTAAAAAGGCACCACTAAAGAAGCCATGGACGAGGAAACTGACTGTGGACACAGGACGTCTGATTTATTTAACCACAGAAATAAAAGACCAACACGTGACCATCATCTGACCATATGATGATACCTGACAGTTCTCATCCCTGTTTCAGTGGGATTCAAGCGTTGGCGTCTCAGAACCATTTTAGTTTTCCAAAATAAGAGTTTCTGGTAGGAGCCGAAGACTTTAATGCTACCTGAGACCATCAGCTACCTTAAGCTACAAAATTAGATTTCCAACAAATAAAAGAAGAAAAGTCAAATCAAATCCTCTGTTGTTCCTACGATAGTATAAAAATGGTGTTGGGGAGTTTTTATTTTGTTTTTAACATGTGTGGGGGTTTTAACTGAACTTTTCTTTGGGTTTTGAGATTTCTATTAAATCTATAAAACGTATTAAAGAAGATTTTAAACTATAAAGCATTTTTGTATCCTAAAGAAACATCGTGGGTGAAGAGGTCATGCTCATGTTTCGAAGCATCTATTAGAAAAGCACAAAAGATTCATAATTATTAACCCTCTCAGGCTCAAATTAAGCTTTTTGTTGCTAATGCACAACCAGGTCCTGCAGTCGTACTTCTGAGTAAAGAAACATAAAATATGTATGTTGGTGATCAGGTTGTTAGTTTTTAACTGTTAACTGGCTGGAGAGGGTTAAGAACACCAGCGTTTGAATCCTGCTGGTCCTGGCTTATTACAGGAAACTAAACTTAGAGTCAGAAAACATTTACATTTGTTGACTTTCAGGGTAAAAATTATATTTACAAAAATGTCTTTAGTTTCAGTCTTTGTCACATTTGCCCACAGCAGAAGGAGAAAATGTGATTTTATTAAAGTTGTAAAGCGTCGTGACCGGCTCACATCGAGCAAACAGCGATGTGATATTTTTCATCTCTGCTTTGGTTTTTTCAGTCGTCCCCCTGCATGACAGATCGACAGAGCCGGGTCGATGCAGACAGCAGAACACTTAATGTTCCTTGTTCCCCTTTGGCAAACATGTCTCCATAAAGAAAGTCCTGCAGCCGTGCCTGGGGGAGCAGTGGCTCTGCAGCACTCTGAGTGTCTGACCAGGACCCAGGGACCAGGACCATAATGTGCTTTTAATTGGGGCTTGGGAAACATGGTGAGAGGCCAGGTTTCACAGCACATGTTCTGGGGTTACTGCTTAATGTGTAATAAATGGGATTTATGGCACGTTGTTCAAACATGTCCCCCTGGTAGTTGCAGAGGGAGTGATATAGGGCAACGCACAGATGGAGGGATGTCTTATTTAGCTGTGAGATTCCAGGCAGGGCCGCACAACATTTACTGCTGTTTGTTGCAGCTTTCCTCTGTGGCATTTGGTGTTTTACAGAGAGAGAGAAATCAATTAGGACAGAGGTGCCAAACTGGGTTCAGGGTGCTGCATGGAGATCCTGTGAGAACCAGCCACAGTCCAGCACAGAGAAGCCTCCGTGTGTTTTTCTTCATGTGCTATGAAAGTCGAGTAGACAGCAGCTCCTGATAGCAGTAATCTGCATCCTGCAACATGAAAGCAAATCGAGCTCGTTTTACACGAGGCGCTGTCGCCCTCTCACCTGATCATTCCTGATTCATCACAGCCTGCGTTTTATTCTCAGAGCTTTGGAAATCATTTCTACTGTAATAATTCGATTGCACTCACCAAGTTAATTGCTCAGATCTGATCACCACGTGCTAAATGTAACAGTTTTTACTACGAGTGTCCACGATACGTGCCCATGAGACCAGAGTGGGGGGATATTTAAGGGTCAGGTGTTTTTGTTTCTTATTTATATGTTTTTTCACATTTTGCAGTAAAACTCAAACACAGACAAAGAAAACAGTCGACCGTGGCTGTAGTTCCTGTATCGATGTGTGTAAGTGAAACTGTTGTGCTTCGTCCCTTCATGTCAGGCGCACAGCTCCTGTTCTTCCTCTCCAGCTAACGGTGGCCCTGCTGTCCCCGAGGATCATCCCTCAGACACATAACGCTCCTGCAGATACTCGACCTTTTTAAATATGACACCCCCCAATTGCTTTTGTGGCACGGTGAAAAATGAATAAATAACAATAGCAGGCACGTGCTCACATAAACCACTGGATGTGCTTACAGAGGACAGACGAGCAGCTCAAAGGTAATTTCTTTTCCAAACACGGCACCTAACTTCCCTCTAACGATGTCATGTTCTTTTAAAAATAGTTATTTTTTGTTTTTTAGTCTGCAAACAACTGAAACATCTGTCAGCTTCATTAGACAATTACAACATAATTAACAGACCGCTCATGCAAAGAGCACAGGTGACACTTTTTCTCCAATCAAGTTTTCTTGCATGACTTATTTTAAGAGTCAAACGTTTGGAGTTTGTTTGGGAATAACTTTAAAGTCTTTATGTTGCACCTTAATAAAAGAAACTCAGTGCCATTACCACCTTTCCTCAGTTAACAGCTTCACAACAACTCTTTGACTTCAAAGTGCTTAAAATCATCTGCAATTCTTTTTAATTGTATCATTTTACTCTATATTTTCACTTTGTTACAATACGAGACTTAATTGGAAGAATAACAGTTAAAAATAGAGAAACACAAAGCAAAGCTGTTCATTTTATTTACATTAGTAGCCTGCTTGCTTTGCTGTAATCAAATCAACACGCAGTGACATATGACCACTAATAACTATAGCAACAAAACCAGCTACATATACGTGCACAGACATCCCGAAGACTGACTGTCAACAACCTAAAGATAAAGCATCTTACTTTACCTTTGTGCATTCCTGCAACAATGTTTTACTTTCAACAATCATATGACCCCCTATGAGCAGCACCTTGGCGACAGTGGGAAGGAAAAACTCCCTTTTAACAGGAAGAAACCTCCAGCAGAACCAGGCTCAGGGAGGGGCGGGGCCATCTGCTGTGATTGGTTGGGGTGAGAGAAGGGTACACAACAGGCTTCACTTCTGTTGTGTATCATTAGGCTCACTTTGCCTTGTTGTGTCATATTGTTTCGATTAAGGCTCATCTTTTGTTTGAAGTTCACATCTCTGTCTTACATTTGAGAATAAATCTCCTAAATTTGACATTTGGAGTATTTTTATTGGACTTTAAAATGACTGTATATAAAAGATGGACAGAACCACAGTGAGCTCCAGTGTCTGCAGAGTGTTGTTGAACCGTAGCAGGTCTCTCAGATGAAGGGCATCCTGGTAGCTGTTCAACAGGTTATTAGCAAGGTGTAGCTCTTGCAGCGCCTGGTTTGTCTTCAGTGCACCAACTGGAACAGACAAGTGATGATAGGACAACTAAGCTGGCAAATGCAAAGCTGATCATGGCTTCACATTACTTCAGTTATTCTTTCAGGTTAATACGCTGAACTCTAAGTCCTAAGCGATTACCGTAACCTTGTGCCTATGCTACACAGCAATTCAATTCAATTCAATTCAATTTTATTTATATAGCGCCAAATCACAACAAAAGTCGCCTCAAGGCGCTTCATAGATACAGAGAAAAACCCAACAATCATATGACCCCCTATGAGCAGCACTTTGGCGACAGTGGGAAGGAAAAACTCCCTTTTAACAGGAAGAAACCTCCAGCAGAACCAGGCTCAGGGAGGGGCGGGGCCATCTGCTGTGATTGGTTGTGGGTGAGAGAAGGAAGACAGGATAAAGACATGCTGTGGAAGAGAGGGAGTTAGCCGAGGCTGTGGGAAAGTGGTCTCGACACAATAAGATTGTGGCTTCAGGCAGACCTGATGGTTTCTAGTCGTTTGTTGGCTCTGAGAACTCTGCGACTGCCATCAGAATCCAAAAGAAGAGAAAAGAAACATTTTTCCTTCTCTCACACCAACCAATCACAGCAGATGGCCCCGCCCCTCCCTGAGCCTGGTTCTGCTGGAGGTTTCTTCCTGTTAAAAGGGAGTTTTTCCTTCCCACTGTCGCCAAAGTGCTTGCTCATAGGGGGTCATATGATGGTTGAAAGTAAAGCATTGTTGCAGGAATGCACAAAGGTGACTTTTGTTGTGATTTGGCGCTATATAAATAAAATTGAATTGAATTGAATTGAATTGAATTCATTCTTAGGAGCTTGAAAAAAAGGAAATGGACTTCTTTAGGTTTCATGAAGACATTTCACGTCTCGCCAAGAGGCGTCTTCAGCTTAGAACTGGAGAAGGAGTTTGTCTGTAACTTCATTTCCTCAGTTCTTCCAAACTGAAGAAGCCTCGTGGATGAGAGGTTAAACATCTTCATGCAACTTAAGGGAGCCCGTTCACTTAGCTCCAAGCTCGTTAAACTACCATGACCTATGACCTAAGAACCTACACAGAAGTGAGGGGTGACTGTATGTGATGGCTGCATGCAACCACACAATTGAGATATTAGGTAATATTCATTTGGTCTTTAGTCTTATGTTTACGTTATGCTCTAAAGCTTCTGTGATCATAAGTTAACTAATTTGATATTTTGAGTTTACCTGTAAAGCATGACAGCACTAAGTTACAGTCCAAATGGTGGCAGAGACTTTGATTTGCGTTGTTTGTTATTTGATATGGTATATGCTATTTTAATTATATTATAAAGAGGAGGCTGAGGGTGGAGCTGGTTTAAATGCAGAAGCCAATAAAGTGGACTGAACCATCTATTGTGATCATGTAGGGGGGATGGGGCTCTTCCTGAATCATGTTTACCTGTTATCTCTCTAGTTTTCACCTTTGGTGTATATAATGGTTTATTCATTTGCTATATAACTGGAGCTGTTTCTCATTCGGGCGGTCAGTTTGTTGAGTTATGTTTTTGTTAAGTGACTTTTGAGTAGCGTTCTGTTAAGTTAACCTCTTTTATGGGCCCACTTGGTTCTTAAAAACTTATTTTTGTTATTTTGAGTTTTTGTAATCATCTTGTCCTTTTTGGGGTATAATAAAATAAAACCCTTTTTTTTTTGAAGATTACATTTGTGCCTGTGTGTTCCTGGCTGCTTGGATCATGACACTGTAGATGGTTCGATGGCGTTGTGTCAGAAAGCACATCTGGCACAGAGTGACCCTCTCCTTCTTCTACACGACTTCCAGAAAATATATCTACAAAAAATTTTATCTACATTATACACAGCATGTGTGTGTCTGTGTGTGTGTCTGTGTGTGTGTGTGTGTGTGTGTGTCAGAGATGCAGACCAGCAGCTGCTGCACCAGCGTTTGGTACATGGAAACATGGTTTAGTGCTGCTGACACACGATGCATATGCATGTTTGTCTGTACTGCATGTGTCCATGTTCTCCCACTGGAGTCTCTTCTCCACCCTCCTAATGAAGTCCCATAGAAAGTACAGAGACGTGTGTGTGTGTGTGTGTGTGTGTGTGTGTGTGTGTGTGTGTGTGTGTGTGTGTGTGTGTGTGCGTGCTGGCCTTGTTTTTCTCCCCAGTCGCCTTTTGAGCTGTGGCCTTAATTGGGGACCTGAGCATCCAATTAGCGGCGGGCCAGCGTGGCCGTGTGGTGAACATGTGGCAGCCAAATATAATGCTCCCGGCCTGCACCCAGGGGAGCTCCTGTTAGCTTATGAGACTGCAGGGTTAACACGTTTCTACCTGGTGCCTCGTCCACTCCACAGAGGTGAGCTTCTCTTCCAACCGGTGTCCTTTGTCAGCCTTCCTGCATCTAGGTCACAAACAACCACCAAACAAGGTGGGGGGGTGAGCAAAAGGGGATGCTAGTGAAGAACGAGGACAGGCAGGGGATAGAGAGCGGCGTGCTGGGGAGTCCCTCGGTCCCTACTTCATTAAAACCAAATAAAAACGGGGGGTCATTTATCTCTTTCCCTGCAAAGCCATAAACACAAATAGGTGATCCTGCAGCCTCTCTCTCTCCCAGCCTGTGGGTATCACAGCAGATAAAGGCGCTGTGATGATAGCTCGTATTCAATTGGAATGTAAGTGAAATTTTAGATTCCTGATATGACTGGAGGGATGTGTGTGTGTGTGTGTGTGTGTGTGTGTGTGTGTGTGTGTGTGTGTGTGTGTGTGTGTGTGTGTGTGTGTGAGATTAACCTGTACCTTATTTTCTTATTTCCTCCTTCGTAGTCAGGGGCAACATTAAATCACTGCTCCCCATCTGAATAATGAGCGTTGCTGCTTTTCATTCTGCATTCAGCTATGATGGGATGTACGTCAGCTGTCCACCGATCCTGTAATGTTGTAGATCAGTGTGTGCTGGGGCAGATATCAGCTATCTGCTGCAAAAAAGACCACGACTGCAAGGCAGGCCCGCGTTCAGCTGAGGTTGGCGGTCAGTAGTAATACAAACAGAGTCAGTGTGATCATTGCTGCCCTGCAACATCCTGAACCTTGTTATGGTTTTACATTTACACTTCAGTGTTTCTGTTTATTCCTGGTCTTTTGTAGAGGAACTTTTCACTTCAAATAAGTCAAAATAAGGACAAAACTGATGCACAAGGGGAAATTAGTTTAGCAGCAGGATAAAAATAAACAATAATATAAAATAATAATGACAATAATAGTGATAGAAAACTGTCATCTTATTTAAAATCACAGCCTTTCAGTGGACGATACGCTGACTTTACTACTTCAAGTTAAAGTATAAGTTTGTTTCTTCATTTAAATGAATAAGCCATAAGTCTAATAAATCAGCTCATCCACTGATCCGATGCTACAGTTTCAGTCATTGTCCATTTCAGTGACTACAAACAGCCTAACCGTGAAACAGTGTGCAGCTTTATTTCACCAGACTTTAAATATGTTTGGACATTTGATGTTTTAACACAGGAGCCTGAAACAGTCATCAGAGGAACTTTTGGCTTTAGCTCTGTGCTCTATCCTTATAAAACAATCATGTTTCCATCATTGCACTTCTAATTAGATCATAATTACCCAGATAACCCTTATTAATGAACGACTGTGTTCATGGGGCACCCCCATTCTCACCCCCCTCATCCTCCTCTCTGAAGCTCCGTACCAAGAACCAGTGACAGTGAAAAATCATCATTAGATTGGAGATATTAGCTCTTGGTTCAGGCGCAGGAGGAGGGAGAGGAAGTGAAGAACAAGCTCACAGGAAGGAAACAGAGATTCTTTTTATGGCATTTGTGCTGATAAAGTCCCTAAACTCCACTGCAAACACGAGCCACCCAACAATATTTGGAGTGAGTGTCCTAACACGGCACTAATGCAAAACAGCTACTGGTTACTCACGTTTTTACTTCAGAGTGGATCAGGACCTTTACTCTGCTTTACATTAGTAAATACATACAGTACAGTAAGGTACACATTTATCAAGCAGAAGTACAGATACTCGCAGTACTGATTCATGTTGTGATGCAAGTAAAAGTGAAGAGGCACACATACTGAAATGCAGAATGGAACAGATGGAATAATAAATGATATCGCAGAAATCATAACTCTTAGTATTTGTTACTTTTTGCACTCAGCTTGCACCGCAGTCACGTAGAATACGAGCTGGTGTTAAATAGCTCCGCCTGCTGTAGATGACGTTAAACCTAAAGAGAAACGTGAACAGTCAGGGGTTGAAGCTGGATAAACCACAGCACACGTTTGTGTTCAGGCTGTGATCAGCTGACCTGAGCTCGTGTTGGATTTAACCAACCAGATTCATCAACATCCATAAAGTTCAACATTTCAAACTGGAAGTCAGGACTCTGCCTCCAGTGGCCGTTAGAGGAACTGCAGTTTCACACTGACACATGCAGCCTGTTTATTAGTTATATATATATATATATATATATATATATATTATATTATATTATAGATTCATAATAAGCATCACCAATCTCTGAAGTGTGATTGGATGAATTTGTGTCCCAGCTGTTCTGACTGTGACTACATGAAAATGAAGCAGTGGTGTCAGAGAGGCGTCGCACTATTTATTTATTTTTCCTTTATTGTTATTGTTGCTTCAGCTCCAACATAAAGCAGCTGAAGGGGACTGCTGATGTAAACACACACACACACACACGCACACACAGTCCTGTGAGTCATTACAGTGTAAGAGGAAGAAAAAGAAACTTGTTTGCTGTATTAAATTTGGATAAACAAGATAAACATATTTATTTGGTCACCGCAGATTAAGAATGTAAGTGCTTCATGTAAGAACAGCACACTGTGTAAAACATGGTTCGAACAAATCAAAGTGTCTCCAGCTGAGTTTCAGTCACGCCACCGTCACACGTGAGCTTCAGGTCAGAATCCAGACACATGACTGTTTCAGCTCAGCGGCCTTATGAGAAACAAGCAGCATCTGAACTTTGAACTTTGTGTCGGCTCAGCTTCATTTTAACGTGTCCTCGAATAAATCAAAGCACGATTGGTTTAGGGGAACTGTCCTCGGCTCTTCACAGGGATTCAAGCTGAAATGTTTCAGAAATGATTTCAGCTTGTTGTTATGAAGAAACAATCATTGCTCGACTTGTTTAATAAATCAATTGTTTTGCTTCTTCGTCAGTGCTGTGACCACAGGTATTAATTATGAAATTAACAGATTTCTTACAACATCTTAAATTGTCTTTAATAATTTGTAAAACTGAGGAGACAAACACTCGTGTCACTTATGAAGACAAATAACAGATTTCGTTGTTATTTTTCTGGCTGAGCTGTAAAAAAACAACAGATCAAACCAGAAATAAAATAAGGAAACAAAAGTGTGGCAGTGAGAACGAGAGCTGATGGGTCGTAGATTCTGGGCGGAGCTACCACATGAGCTCAGGTCAACCTATCAGTGTTGTTCAGCTTCATGGTAACTGATAGGTTGGACTGATCTCTAGGTAACAATCACGACAGGACACAGCGCTCGCTATTGACCACGGCCAATTCTAAATTTGGACATTTGGGTCTAATTAGTGAGGATGGCTCGCTTTCCTTCGTTGCAGCCCCCTGCTGAGGTCTTGGCCGAGGAGGCGCCTGGATTTTTACACGAGCTATTATTCCAATCCATCTTCCTCCTTATCGGCTCTCTGGAGCAGCACAGGTTAGCTGGAGGGAGGCCTGCTGCCTCCCATCCTCTGAGATCAGTGCAGGGCGAAGACAAGCAGCTGATTGTACTGTGTCATACATATCACAGTCTGTAAACTCCTCACATACAGGACCTACAGCCAGAGCATTTTCCATGATGCCAACTTTTTATTAAACACATATTTATCCTGTAAAATGCCAGTTGTATAGAAGATTGTCTGCAGTCTTAATCTTTGTTGTGTCTCCACATCAAATCATTTTTAATCACTTATGTTAGAAAAACCCCAAAACAGCACAAAGGTAAGACTTTCATGAGACAAGAGAGGATCTTTCTGGAAGGTTTCCATTCAGTTACATCTGGTGTTAAACTAACTCACCTAACCCAGCAAGAACACCACACCCACAGTCGAGCATGGGGTAGTAGTGTGACGGTCTGGACCAGGACAATCAGCTGAAGCACAGCTGGCTGACACAGCAGGACCACGTCCACCTCTGGAGCTTTAAAAACACACAGTGAAGGTTTTGGAGGGGCCTGGTTAGAGTCCAGTGCTGTGACCTCAAACAGCTCGTTCCTCCTCAGAAACCCTCCAGTGTGGCTGTGTTAATGTGATTCTGCAAAGATTGGATTTCTCCACAGTGACTCACAAAGACTGCCGAGGGTGGCACCATCAGTCATTAGGTTTAGGGACAATAACTTTTTCACATAGGGCCAAGAAGGTTTGGATAAATCATCATCTAAAAACACCAATTTCAACTTATTTGGTTATCTTTTTCACGGCATCGTACAAAGTGCTGAATGAAGAGGTCTTATCATGTCTTACAGTATCAGCACATCGCTCTGTGTTTCCATGGCTCTCCACACGCAGGATGGGAGGCAGAGCTTCCAGCTGTCGGGCACCTCTCCCTCTCACTATTGCATATTACTAAATGTCCTGTCCCGTTGTTTGTGTTTTCTCTTTGTATCTTCATGCACTGATTCTTTTCTCGCCTCTTCTCACGACACCAACTGGCAGCAGGATAGATGCTTCCTGACCCTGGTTCTGCTGAAGGCCTCTTCCTGTCACCAATATGATCCCCTCTGGCACTATTGTATCTTCAAGTATCGCATTATTTGCTGACTGTTTTTAATATAGCAACATATTTTTTAACTGACTTGGGAACAAAAGAGTGTGTGCACTGAATTTATTTAAATGACACGATAGAAGGAAGGTCATGAAAGGAGTCATGACATGTCCGTTGATCATTGGTCATTTACGTCATAACTTCTCATGTGCACATTAATGAGCTGTGGATAAAACCAGGGTTGAGTGGATTGCTTTGAAAAGTTTCTTTTTGGTCTTTTGACTTCATTTGTGAGCGATGGCACTCGCTCCAAAAGAGCATTAGCTAATTAGCCAAAGTAAAATGTAGTTTTTAGAAATGTAATTTAGTGACACAGCAGATGGAAGAATACCTCCTCATCATGATGTGTAAGAAAATACAAGTAGCGCTGGTTCCTGTATTTGCACGTTGTGCCTTTTTTCATTCAGAAATCACATTATCAGGCTCGAGATGCGAGGTGTCCATGTGTTCTGCCTGACTGCTCAGCTGAGTCAGTTTTCTTAGTTTATTTTTTCTGACTTTCAGTCCTTCTACTTGTGTTTCATACTTAGATTGTCCAGCATTAAATGCTATGTTTCCTTTTTGCTAAAGCATATAGTTAGGGCTGGACCAGGTGACCCTGAATCCTCCCTTAGTTATGCTGCAATAGATGTAGGCTGCCGGGGGATTCCCATGATGCATTGAGTTTTTCCTTTCCAGTCACCTTTCTCACTCACTATGTATTAACAGACCTCTCTGTATTGAATCGTATCTGTTATTAACCTCTGTCTCTCTTCCACAGCATGTCTTTATCCGGTCTTCCTTCTCTCACCCCAACCAATCACAGCAGATGGCCCCGCCCCTCCCTGAGCCTGGTTCTGCTGGAGGTTTCTTCCTGTTAAAAGGGAGTTTTTCCTTCCCACTGTTGCCAAAGTGCTGCTCATAGGGGGTCATATGATTGTTGGGTTTTTCTCTGTATCTATTATTGTAGGGTCTACTTTACTATATAAAGCACTGTGATTTGGTTCTGTATAAATAAAGCTCAGCTGAATGATATGATGTGTTTTTATCAAATCTAGGGATGGGTATTGATGAGATTTTCACGATTCCGATTCCATTTTTGATTCTGTTTAACGATTCGATTCTTTTTAAAAAAGGAGAACACTAAGGTCGATTAGCTTAGAACTTTGTTTTATATCTTCTCTTTGAACAAGATAGAAATTTAGGAGTAACATGGCCTTACAAACCCAACAGTGAGATCTTAAGAGATCCACAGCCTACGGCTCTTCAATGGGGTGTCACAGGGTCCCCAGGAAAACAAATTGTAACTGTAAAATAATAAAATAAATATTCTCCTGTAGCAATAACAAAGTATAACATAAATTATTCTGTAGCAATTACACAAGAATATCCAGTAATGTCCCTGCCTACAATTAAACACATTCACTTACTGAAAATCATCAAACGGCTGCAAGCCTTTGACCACAAACTGAGTCACTGCTCGGTGACATTCGTCTATCCTGGCCTGAAAGGAGACGCTACGGTAGACTGCAGCGAGAACTGCAGCATCTGAGCCAGACTCTGTCTGTCATCATGGTCACCTAAACGCACAGTAATGGCAGGTTTGTAATAAGGCAGATCGTGCTAACATAATATGTTAGTTGATTATTTACCTGCTGCATTAACGGGAGAGGACGTGCAAACGTTACCGCTGCTGCTGGGTTGAGATTCACGAGGAATTAAAAACACGACATTCATTTAAGGTCATCGTGTGTTTGTGAGCAAATGCTTTTGCATATTCGTAGTGTTTCCTCCCTTAAATGAAATATCTACTTTGCAAGTATTGCAAGTTGTCCTGTTGTCATCCGTTCTCGTAAAGTATGACCAAACTTTTGAGCGTTTGAGCCGCCATGTTTCCTGCCAGGTAAATGACGCTTCGCAACATGGTGACGTCATTTGGGGCGACTGGAATCGATAAGGGAATCATTTGCAAAAATGGCAAACAATTCCAAGGAATCGAAACAATGGGAACTGGTTCTCAACAAGAACCGGTTCTCGATACCCATCCCTAATCAAATCTCTTGTACCACACGTGTGACTTTCACTTTGTCCTGTGGTGTTTAAATACACGGCTGCGCCTTCAGCTTCTCCGAGAGTCAAACAGGAATTCTAAAAATGGATATTTCTATTTGAATGTCCCTTTTCCTAACCCTTTGCAGCAGCGTGTGACCTCTGCCACACTGTGTAGCCTGATGATTCAATCTAATCTGGACTCCATTCCCACCTTTGTCTCACACCCTGAAACCTTTGCATGCCACTCACCATGTATGTAAGTGGGTTAGTGCGGAGCGAGGGCTACCTGCTCTCCTTACATCAGGCTGCAACTGGTCTGCTGGGGCATAGGTCTTAGGGAATGTCCTTTTGTTGAATGACATCCATATTTTCTCCACTGTGGGAGATGAAGGAAAAGGGGAGGGTATTGAGAGGGGGTCAAAGGGGGGAGCGAAAAATCACTCCTTTGGATTTGAACTCCAACTTGACTTCTGACCTCACTCTCCCTGGCTCAGATATCAAAACACAGAGCCATCTGCCTCTCACTGCAGGGCTCGTGGGGAGCGTGGGGTTAATATCATACACTTAGGGAGCAGAATGCAGACTGCAATTATCTTCTATTCTCAGACAGAATCCTATTATTTGATCCTGGAGTCGCGACAGATGGAGGGGCCCAGTCACATCCTCTATCTCACGTTCTCTCTCTGTTTCCCCATTCCTGTGCAAAGCCAATCTGGAGGGCAGAGCGAGAGAGGCTGAGGACATAATGGTGAGAGAGGGCACGAGGAGGATGAGAGGGGTGAGGCAAGGTTGCAGGGTTGTGACAGAGAAAAGGAGATGGAAGAAGGAAACCTGAGCCAGGGACCACTTTCCTCCACCTCCTCCTTCATCTGTCTGTCCATCACAATGGGCAGAGAGTGCATTTAAGGGCGATAGATAAAAAGATGTCGTTTGAATGGAGAGGAGGAAACAGGAGTGTGGGACAGCTGGTGGAGTGAATCGGTTTCTTGTGATCTCATGTAAGGTAAGGAACCTCTGCTGATGGTAAAGGAATAATTCACCACTCTGTGAACTTTCATTATGATTTACTCTGTATTATGTTTGCTTGTTTTCACGAGGTCACTGGACTCATACAGAAGCAAAAACCTTGTATGAATATAACCCAGACTGCTGTCAGTACACAGAGTTGTGGTCTGGACATGGTTAGTCTACTTTACCATGAGGACATTAAAGCTAAGACCAAGAGTCTGGCTTTCTCTGACACATAAATACACTTTGGAAAGGTCGCATACTGTTACACGAGCTCCAACAAGTTCTTCCTGGGGTGTAATGACACGTTATCACGTTTAGGCAGGAAAAACTACCTGATTAACTTCAGCAAAGGTTAGGATTAGCACTGTTTGATGCCATAACACAGTGCATCAAGTCAAGTCAGTTTTATTTATATAGCATTAAATCACAACAACAGTTGCCTCAAGGCGCTTAATATGGTAAGATAAAAACATTACAACAATCAGACGACCTCCTATGAACAAGTACTTGGTGACAGCGTGAACAAAGACTTCCCTTTTAACAGGAAGCAACCTCCAGCAGGTTTGGGCTGGAGGAACGGCATCATGGGAATCCCCCAGCAGCCTCAGCATCACCTGATCCATCCTAACTTTATCAAAAAGAAAGGTTTTAAAAAAGCATGCTTGTCTCCTGAATCCAAGCTGGGAGCTGGATCCACAGAAAAGAGCTTGAACGCTGAAGGCTCTGCCTCCCATCCTACTTTTAAAGGAACAACAAGCCTGCAGAGTGAGAGCGAAGTGCTCTGTTAGAGTGGAGTGATGTGAAGTGGGGTGGTCTGACACTGTGAGGTGACAACAAAGGGTCTTGTGATTCAATACTTATATGTAAATATTTAAACAACTATTGAACAGTGGTGCACACTTGGCTACAAAGGCAGCTTTAATAAAACCACTTTAATTAACACCACAGGAATGAGAACAGAATGGAAACAGAAACATTACAGGAACATGGACATGAAAAGGCGTGGACACGATGACATCACCTGATCAGCTGCTGTTTTGCACAGGTCCCTGCAGAAAAACAGGAAACGAACAATTCTGCTGCTCCAACGATGGTCCTGAAACCATTCAGTGAGTCCTTTTGTGTCACGAGTGGGAAACTTCTGGATCAGGATAGAAATGATTCACCTTTGTACTAACCACCCCAAAAACACAGGTACACACACACACAACACCACATGAGGTAGGACCTGAACTGTGAGGTGTTTCCTTGGGTTGGTCGTCCCTCTCTACACTATGGAAGAAAGATGGTGAAGGTTGATGGCAGGTTTCAAACTTTGGACGATATTGAACTTTGCAAAACTAGGTTAACCATATCCTGACTAAGAGAACCACTGAATAATTTAGAGGATTATAGGAGATTTTTGGAGTGCTAGAAAATTGAACACTGGAAACATCCATAATTATTCCAGGAGCAGATTTCCAAATTCCTACCTTTAATATGTCAACTGAAATAATGTGAAATGATTTAGTTTGAGTGTTTCTGAATGTCAAACAAACTGCCATAAATGACCAGATGTGTGTGTGTGTGTGTGTGTGTGTGTGTGTGTGTGTGTGTGTGTGTGTGTGTGTGTGTGTGTGTGTGTTTAAGATAAATAAATCATGAATATCAGGCCTGCATCTCAAACACAGATCATGATATGCATACATTTGCAGGAGAAAAGATTGAGGTTAAAAGATTCATTAAGTGTATTCCCCAAATCCACTGCTTCCATGTATGAGCACACTCAGACACACACACACACACACACACACACAGTGAGCAGGCGTGTTTTCCAGGCAGACATCTGAAAGTGGATCCTCAGAGCTGAATTTCCATGTAGTATCGGGCCCTGGAGAGCTGGTTTACAGGGCAAAGAACCAGCCTCGCTCATTTAATTACTGCCTATCAGTGGCATCAGAGTGTGTAGCTACCAGTTTAAATGGAAAGTGGGATGAAGCAGGCGCAGGCATCAAGGGCACAGAGCAAGCACAGAGAGCTGCTGTAACAGTTTCATGCAGAGATTCAAACTTTCCTCTCTGTTAGCTGTTGTTTATCTCACAGCCCACCATGCAAATGTGAAACGTGCAGTGATTTAAGAAATAAGGCGAGATCCACTCTGATGTCTTCTTAAGATAACACATTTTAATGCTGGGTTATGCTCTCACGAGTAGAATATGACACAATATGAATCAAATATAAGTGAGACCAGTTATTAGAGCTGTTTCTGAAAAGAAAGATCATAATGCGATGTTTAATATATTCCCCTGGCAGTGACGTCTGGCTTCGAGCTTTCCTCTCACTCCACTCCAAATGTAAATAAAAACGATCATTTTCATAATTGAGGAACAAGCACAGAAACAAGTAGCTGGTGGTGACTCTGCTCTGTCCTGATGAAACATCTGAGTCTGTCAGCCTCTCCAGGTCAACACACCAACAATGGTTCACAGTTAACACTGCTGCCTTTTCTCCAGAGTTTCAGTGTTCGATCATTATGATCTATTTTATTTTCCCTGCATGCTCACAGTTGACCCAAGCACCACCAGCTCTTACCCACTGCTGATTTTCTTACAGGAGGAGTTCTCTGGACGGGTTCACACTAATATCCAGTAATTATTTCATTAGCGCTGCCCATAGTTTAGCCCAGACCATAATGGATTTATCTGGCAAATAGTCTTTTTTTTAATTCAAATTCACACCACACGTGGAACATATTTAATGATAAAGAAGCATCAGCGCTCAATTTTAGCAAAATAAAAGTCAGGACGAGAGCACCATGTGTGGAGCTGCATACAGCGCTACAGTGTGCCACCAAACAAGCCTAACTGTTAATTTCATTGATTTTTCAATCCAAAATATGGATCCCACACAGCTGCTCCTAATTTTGTTCTTGGCTGTGAGACCTTTGTTCCAGTTTGAAAATGTGGGCATCAGCAAACCCACTGAATCCAAGCTGATCACAGTCACTCTTCTCTTCAGTAGAGGACATCAAATGTCACAATGTTCATTTTGTTCACTGCGACTAACAAGAAGAAATTTTAGTTATATTACCTTCCTGTTTAAAACCATATCAAAAACGTGCCAGGCCCAACCTCAGTACTAAAAGAAAGTCTGGATCTGTTCCACAACTGACCGCAACTCTGATGTTGCTGAACCCAGAGAGTTACACCACAACGTTGTTCTCTGGCCTCAGCGTGGGACATTGCCTGAGGCTCCCCACCGGCCCTCAGTGTTCATTGAATGAGCATGGCCTCCCCACAGACCACTGACAAGCTCCTTTATCTCATCTAATGCAGTCCTCCTCCCAGCTACCAGAGCCTAGCCCTGGTCAGAGAGAGCAGTGCCTGGGGCCTGTTTACCAGCCACACCCATCCCCACTTCCAGACATCCAGGGTAACAAAACACGCTCCCTTTGGACTGACCACAGACACTGTGACACACAGTATGTCTGTGAGTGTAATGTGTCAGAGGAAAGTGATGTCAGAGAGCAAGAAGGAATATTTCAACCCTCATGGTTTCATTGGTTTCCTGTGATAGTGGCCATTTGAGAAAAGAACGAGAGCTGAATTTGACTGAAAGCTGCAGCCAGTTTTAGAACACTTGAGAATGATTATACACATGATCTGAGAAAGTTGGAATGGCTTGTTAAAAAACAGTGAATATTATCCAGACTAGAAATAATTCATCAGCAATCCATTAAAGAGCTCCACTCAAAACAGCTATCCAATGAGCTGTTGTCGAGTGCTAACTGTACACTTCACAGAATCATGTTGACATAAATGACTCTGAATGAGTTCCAAATAGGACTTTTTTTTTTTTTTTTTAATTTCTACAGTATTGTATACAGTCACAGAATACTGTACAGACATTAGAGGTTACTGTACAAACATCAAACATCATGGTAAATGGACTGGTTCTTATATATCGCTTTTCTACTCTTTCTGAGTAGAAAAGCACAACACAATTTATACATTCACCTATTCACACCCATTCACACAAGCACATTTTTCTAAGTGCTTTCACGTACACATTCATACTCCGATGGATGCATTGGAGAGCAATTTGCCCAAGGATATATGGCATGCTTCCCTGGGAAACCAAGGATCGAACCACCAACCTTCCGATCAGTAGATGACCCGCTTTACCACCTGAGCTACAACCACCCCATCACAGGTTACTATACAAACATCACAGCTTAGTGTACAAATATCACAGGTTAGTGTACAAACATCACAGGTTAGCGTACAAATATCACAGGCTAGTGTACAAATATCACAGCTTAGTGTACAAATATCACATGTTAGTGTACAAATATCACAGCTTAGTGTACAAATATCACAGCTTTGTGTACAAATATCAATGGCTAGTGTACAAATATCACAGCTTTGTGTACAAATATCACAGGTTAGTGTACAAACATCACAGGCTAGTGTACAAATATCACAGGCTAGTGTACAAATATCACAGGTTAGTGTACAGACATCACAGACTAGTGTAAAAATATCACAGGCTAGTGTACAAATATCACAGCTTAGTGTACAAATATCACAGGTTAGTGTACAGACATCACAGACTAGTGTACAAATATCACAGGTTAGTGTACAAATTTCACAGGTTAGTGTACAAACATCACCGGTTAGTGTACAAATATCACAGGCTAGTGTACAAATATCACAGGTTAGTGTACAAACATCACAGGCTAGTGTACAAACATCACAGGATAGTGTACAAATATCACAGGTTTGTGTACAAATATCACAGGCTAGTGTACAAATATCACAGGTTAGTGTACAAACATAACAGGCTAGTGTACAAATATCACAGCTTAGTGTACAAATATCACAGCTTAGTGTACAAATATCACAGGCTAGTGTACAAATATCACAGCTTAGTGTACAAATATCACAGATTAGTGTACACATATCACAGCTTAGTGTACAAATATCACAGGTTAGTGTACAGACATCACAGACTAGTGTACAAATATCACAGGTTAGTGTACAAATATCACAGGTTAGTGTACAAACATCACCAGTTAGTGTACAAACATCACAGGCTAGTGTACAAATATCACAACTTAGTGTACAAATATCACAGGCTATTGTACAAGCATCACAGGCTAGTGTAAAAGCATCACAGGCTAGTGTACAGATATCACAGGTTTGTGTACAAATATCACAGGCTAGTGTACAAATATCACAGGTTAGTGTACAAATATCACAGGTTAGTGTACAAACATAACAGGCTAGTGTACAAATATCACAGGTTAGTGTACAGACATCACAGACTAGTGTACAAATATCACAGGTTAGTGTACAAATATCACAGCTTAGTGTACAAATATCACAGGCTAGTGTACAAATATCACAGGTTAGTGTACAGACATCACAGACTAGTGCACAAACATCACAGCTTAGTGTACAAATATCACAGCTTAGTGTAAAAACATCACAGCTTAGTGTACAAATATCACAGGTTAGTGTACAAACATCACAGGCTAGTGTACAAATATCACAGGCTAGTGTACAAGTATCACAGCTTAGTGTACAAATATCACAGGCTAGTGTACAAATATCACAAGCTAGTGTACAAATATCACAGCTTAGTGTACAAATATCACGGGTTAGTGTACAAACATCACAGACTAGTGTACAAATATCACAGGTTAGTGTAAAATTATCACAGCTTAGTGTACAGACATCACAGACTAGTGTACAAATATCACAGCTTAGTGTACAAACATCACAGCTTAGTGTACAAATATCACAGCTTATTGTACAAACATCACAGGTTAGTCTACAAACATAACAAGCTAGTGTACAAATATCACAGGTTAGTGTACAAATATCACAGCTTAGTGTACAAACATCACAGCTTAGTGTACAAATATCACAGCTTATTGTACAAACATCACAGTCTAGTGTACAAACATCACCGGTTAGTGTACAAATATCACAGGTTAGTGTACAAATATCACAGGTTAGTGTACAAACATAACAGGCTAGTGTACAAATATCACAGGTTAGTTTACAGACATCACAGGTTAGTGTACAAATATCACAGCTTAGTGTACAAATATCACAGGCTAGTGTACAAATATCACAGGTTAGTGTACAGACATCACAGACTAGTGTACAAACATCACAGCTTAGTGTACAAATATCACAGCTTAGTGTAAAAACATCACAGCTTACTGTACAAATATCACAGCTTAGTGTACAAACATCACAGGCTAGTGTACAAATATCACAGGCTAGTGTACAAGTATCACAGCTTAGTGTACAAATATCACAGCTTATTGTACAAACATCACAGTCTAGTGTACAAACATCACCGGTTAGTGTACAAACATCACAGGCTAGTGTACAAATATCACAGGTTAGTGTACAAACATCACAGGCTAGTGTACAAGCATCACAGCTTATTGTACAAACATCACAGTCTAGTGTACAAATATCACAGGTTAGTGTACAAATATCACAGGTTAGTGTACAAACATCACAGGCTAGTGTACAAATATCACAGGTTAGTGTACAAATATCACAGGTTAGTGTACAAACATCACAGGCTAGTGTACAAATATCACAGCTTAGTTTACAAGTATCACAGCTTAGTGTACAAATATCACAGGCTAGTGTACAAATATCACAGGTTTGTGTACAAATATCACAGGCTAGTGTACAAATATCACAGGTTAGTGTACAAATATCACAGGCTAGTGTACAAGTATCACAGCTTAGTGTACAAATATCACAGTCTAGTGTACAAGCGTCACAGGCTAGTTTACAAATATCACAGGTTTGTGTACAAATATCACAGTTTAGTGTACAAATATCACAGGTTAGTGTACAAACATAACAGACTAGTGTACAAATATCACAGCTTAGTGTACAAATATCACAGGCTAGTGTACAAATATCACAGGTTAGTGTACAGACATCACAGACTAGTGTACAAACATCACAGCTTAGTGTACAAATATCACAGCTTAGTGTACAAATATCACAGGTTAGTGTACAAACATCACAGGCTAGTGTACAAATATCACAGGCTAGTGTACAAGTATCACAGCTTAGTGTACAAATATCACAGGCTAGTGTACAAATATCACAAGCTAGTGTACAAATATCACAGCTTAGTGTACAAATATCACAGGTTAGTGTACAAATATCACAGTCTAGTGTAGAAAATCACAGGCTAGTGTACAAATATCACAGGCTAGTGTACAAGTATCACAGCTTAGTGTACAAATATCACAGCTTATTGTACAAACATCACAGTCTAGTGTACAAACATCACCGGTTAGTGTACAAACATCACAGGCTAGTGTACAAATATCACAGGTTAGTGTACAAACATCACAGGCTAGTGTACAAGCATCACAGCTTATTGTACAAACATCACAGTCTAGTGTACAAATATCACAGGTTAGTGTACAAATATCACAGGTTAGTGTACAAACATCACAGGCTAGTGTACAAATATCACAGGTTAGTGTACAAATATCACAGGTTAGTGTACAAACATCACAGGCTAGTGTACAAATATCACAGCTTAGTTTACAAGTATCACAGCTTAGTGTACAAATATCACAGGCTAGTGTACAAATATCACAGGTTTGTGTACAAATATCACAGGCTAGTGTACAAATATCACAGGTTAGTGTACAAATATCACAGGCTAGTGTACAAGTATCACAGCTTAGTGTACAAATATCACAGTCTAGTGTACAAGCGTCACAGGCTAGTTTACAAATATCACAGGTTTGTGTACAAATATCACAGTTTAGTGTACAAATATCACAGGTTAGTGTACAAACATAACAGACTAGTGTACAAATATCACAGCTTAGTGTACAAATATCACAGGCTAGTGTACAAATATCACAGGTTAGTGTACAGACATCACAGACTAGTGTACAAACATCACAGCTTAGTGTACAAATATCACAGCTTAGTGTACAAATATCACAGGTTAGTGTACAAACATCACAGGCTAGTGTACAAATATCACAGGCTAGTGTACAAGTATCACAGCTTAGTGTACAAATATCACAGGCTAGTGTACAAATATCACAAGCTAGTGTACAAATATCACAGCTTAGTGTACAAATATCACAGGTTAGTGTACAAATATCACAGTCTAGTGTAGAAAATCACAGGCTAGTGTACAAATATCACAGGCTAGTGTACAAATATCACAGCTTAGTGTACAAACATCACAGCTTAGTCTACAAATATCACAGCTTATTGTACAAACATCACAGTCTAGTGTACAAATATCACAGGTTAGTGTACAAATATCACAGGCTAGTGTACAAATATCACAGGTTAGTGTCTGTTAGTGTCGTTACTGTGACCTGCACATTGTTTTTCTCTCTTTGTTGTTTGTTTGTTTGATGGTGCACCACCACCTTCCTCCAGCTGTAGTAGAAGATTAGTTTCAAGCGTGGCAGTAATAACAAGCAGAAACATGTTTAACACAAGAAATAGTTGCATTAACTAATACAATGAAATTTAATAACTATCCCTTTTAGAGTTATGAAAATGCCGTTAAAGATCCCCAACCCTTGTGTGAATCTAAACATCATAATTATACCTCTGATTTGATTGCACTGTAATCGTACATTTTTATATTCACTTAAAGCTGAAGCAGGGCAGTCAGACAGCTTCCCTTATTAGCCCTCTAATAGATGGCACGAGGTGCAAATTGCTTAATAAATATGTCCACATAGGTTTATTTCTTCTTAATGGCACTCCCGGCATGGGATCCATTAGCCGCTGTGACCCAATTTAAGAGCCATTGCTCACACAGCCAAATCAGGAAAGAAAACATCTCTGCTGCCAGTATGATTTTACCATGCTGTCAAAAATGATCAGAGGATGGGACAGGACCGTGCTGTTGAGGTCTGTCACACAGTAACAGGGTGAGATCAAGTCAGCACGGAGGAGAAAGTTCTTCTAGAGAACATCTAATTAAATTTGAATCGAATAAAGCAAATGCAGGATGTACTGGAACAAGTCAAAGGAGGCCTCATCCACAAAAGTACATCCATGGATTGGCGAGTCCGAGTCCTTCAGTCTAAAGACATGCATGCTAGGTGATGACTTTTGAGTGTAATATGTATACCTAGTGACATTTGCATGTGTATGTTTTTACAAGTGTAAAACCTTATTGTGGATGTAAGAGACAATTATGTGGATATTTTGCATCTTTATTACAATCATCTTTATTGTGTAATGTTTTATTAGGTTATACTTGATGGCTTGGGCCCCAGGAAGATTAGCAACCACTATTGTGGGTTCCTTATAAATAAATAAATAAATGTGTGTATATATGTATATGTACACATAGATAGACATCTATAGCAAGTCTTAAGAGGTCCCTTTTAGAAGTCCCTGAAACCAGACCTCCCATTCCCTTCACCCAGTGCTTTAATACAACCAACGCCCACGTTCATGCATAGATATGAAAGCACACAGCACAGGTATCAAAGAGAACAGGTGAACACAAAATAAGAAGCTGTGGTGGAGGTGGGTTGCCAAGCATCTTGCATATGCTTCTTGGTAAGCCAGCTGTGAAGAAGGGTAAGTTCAACCATCAGCTTGTTTTACCACCAAAGCCTACTGCTAAGCTTGCTTTTTACCCAAACAAGACTTTCCACAGTCCTGTGTGTCACCTACACATGTGACTGTGTGCATGTGTGCGGTGGAGAACGCCACCATCAGCCAGAAATCAAATGAAAGCCCACATTTGGTCCACAGTTCTCGTATACTGCTGCAACAGTGAGAGCTCACAGAAACTCCTCTCTCCTCTCCCCAAGTCTCGGCTCCTCTGTGCTGCTGCTTCTCCTCCCTCCCCCGAAAAAGAAAAGATGAAATTAAATGTGTGTGTACATTTTATCATGTCTGCTATCGCTTTTTGAAAATTGCAGGTAGCGGAGTGTTTAACATTCTCTTGTCAAGCGTCCTCCTGCTGGGACAATAAATGCCTGTCCAGTTTTGCTCACAGCGGCAGCTGCAGATTACAAACAGCAGGAGCACGCCGGAGTCTGAACACAATACCGATAAGGATGCCTGTCTTAGTGCCGCCGCTTTGCCTGGCTTCTCCTCACGCCAGGAACCCGCTGCTTTCTAATATTTACACACAACTAGAATGGCAAATGTACCGTAACTTCACCCACACACTCTCCCCACACCTGGAACCTGCGTGCATATTTTTTTCAGTGTTTTTGTCTTTTGGGAGAGGTGATTCTGTTGTTTTGACACAAACGGGGGAGAGGGAGGGCTAAATTGCAGCACAAACAG
This sequence comes from Neolamprologus multifasciatus, assembly GCF_963576455.1. Lineage (NCBI taxonomy): Eukaryota > Metazoa > Chordata > Actinopteri > Cichliformes > Cichlidae > Neolamprologus > Neolamprologus multifasciatus. The sequence goes on along the minus strand of NC_140457.1, from coordinate 27,921,164 downwards.
AGTGAAATTTTATCGCATCTTTTCATACAGGAGTTTAAGGGGGAGGTAGGTGTGGATGATTGCAACTGTTAGAAAGTTTTTATCGTACACTTTGGGGGGAGAGGCAGGTGAAATAGAATCGGTGCGCTCCTTTTTTTCCTTTCCCAGGTGAGAGTGGAGGGTGAAATGCAGATTTGCTGTCAAAGCTGTGACAATTGAAGAGCTGGGGAGTGCTGAGAGGAGATACAGGAGGCCACTAACACAGCAGATTATTCACAACAGCAAGACAAAAAAGTCCACACGACCTGCTTTAAAAGACAATGAAAAGAAAATGACTTTCTTCTTTACTTTTTAGATCTAATTCTGTGTCCTAACAGGCACCAGAATGTTAAAAATGCATCAATTCTTTCTTTAATATCCTGGAACATGGAGCGATTTAGTGACGAGTTCACAGTGAAATTTACTTTTTAACAGCGTGACGCTTTCTTTCTCCCTCAAACTCACTCGCTTACAGCACAGTCATCTTAATATGCTGACGCGTGTCATTGCGTTGACCATATCACTGCCGTTTGTGTCCACCCAAACAACTCTGCTAACATAGAAGAGCAAACGTGCAGTTCCCCAGATGTCCACTTGAGGCTCATGTGTGTCTTTCATATACAGTGTATGTAATGATTATAATAAACCTGTTTCTAAACCTGTAATTACACCAGTATCTAATTATCCTGAGGTCACTGCCTGATCATTATATTTTTGATCAGGTGACACATGTCAAATTCTTAACCAGCACAATAAAGAGCGATTCAAGGGTCTGGTCTCCATGATGATGATGATGATTGTGTGTGGGACACTTGCAGGCACCTTTAAACATCGAACGTGTCTACGTGGTAAAAGTAAGAAACAGTGATGAAATACTGCTTCAAGCAGTGAGGAGTTCTGTATTACTGACCAAAGAACAAACACTGGCATGAGTTGATTTCTGGAGGTGCGCACACACACACACACACACACACACACACACACACACACACACATAAACAAACAAGCAAATGAAAAAGGGGAATACTAGTTTGATGACTGCTGAGCTGCACAAAACACCCCAGCAGATGTTCATGAGCCTCATCGAACGACAGAGAAAATCCACACTGCAGCTCTCAAAGTTTCCACAGGAGCGTTTCCTCCCGACGCCTCCACTTCCTCCGATGCACACAGTCCTCCTAGAACTTGAAGCTTTAGTAATTCTGACTCTCGGCAATTTGCATTCAGTTTTTCCCACAAATCACTTTTGGGATGACCCAATCTGACAGACTGTTTTTGAAACCATGAACACCTGGAACTATCTGAGTGTAAATAACACATTATGACCAAATGATCTGGTGTTGTCAGGAGTGCTGAAGGACTAATGAAAGAATAGCACCAGCACCAGGAGACAGTGGGGAGGAAGAACTCTACTTTAACAGGAAGAAAGCTGCAGCAGAACCAGGCTCTCCATCCGCCACAACCTGTTGGGGGTGAGGGGAAAGAGTAGAGCAGCCCCAGACCATCACACTACACCACCACGTAGTGTTCTTTCACACCACATGTGAATGGAAACAAACAAAGATGTCGTTGTTTGTCTCATCAGTCCACACAAAGGTCTTAGGGTTCAGCGGGATGTTTTTGCCACTGTTTTCACCTCTGAACTCTCCCATGGATGCCATCCCAGTCTCTTTCATCAGCACTGACCTTGACTGAGTGCAGTGATATTACATATTACATTTACATTGCTGTGCTTGAGAGTCACCATCTACCAGAACCAAAGTCCTTGTATGTGTTTGCACATATACACGATTCTGATTCTGATTTGTTCTTGGTTGTTTGGTGACCTCTGTGATGAGTCATTGATGGGCTCAGGCTGACCACTCCTGGGAAGGTTCACCACTGTTATCTCTAATTGTGCATAATAATAATAAAAATAATGATGATGATAATAATAATAATAATAATAATAATAATAATAATAATAATAATAATAATAATAATGATGATGATAATAATAATAATAATAATAACAATAATAATAACGATAATAACAATAACAATAACAATAACAATAATAATAATAATAATAACAACAACAATAATAACAACAATAATAATAATAACAACAATAATAATAATAATAATGATAATAATAATAATAATAATAATATTAATAATGATAATAACAATAATAACAATAATAATAATAATAATAACAACAACAATAATAACGATAATAATAATAACAATAACAATAACAATAATAATAACAATAACAATAACAATAACAATAATAACAACAATAATAATAATAACAACAATAATAATAACAATAATAATAATAACAATAATAATAACAATAATAATAATAATAATAATGATAATAATAATAATAATAACAATAATAATAATAATAATAATAATAATAATAATAATAACAATAATAATAACAATAATAATATTAACAATATAAGCTAGCTTTTCTCCTTAATTAAAAAAGCACCATTTAAGAATAGCATGACGTAATTACTCAGGTTATCAATGTATATTATTACATTTTGTTGAATGATCTGAAACACTGAAGTGTGACAAATATGCAAAAACTGAATCAGGTAGAGGGCAAATAGGTTTTCAGAGTACTGCACTACTGTAATTAGTACTGATTACTACTGTGATGTAGTAATCAGTGTGTGTGTCCAGTTTCTTTCTGATGTTGTGTAAATAAATGAAAATAGACACTTTGTTAGCAGCAGCCTGAAATCTGCACACGTTGTCTGGTTTCTCGTGTCTCTACGTATCATGATGGATGGAAACTTTCCACTTTTGCTGTGCATCCAAACTTTAGACCCTGTGTGATCTGTGGCTGTACCTTCCACCTTGCTTTGAATGCGCTCCATCCTCTACCCCCACCCCCCTACCCCACAAAACACTGACAATTGTCACAAACACAGGAAACCCACAGACTGGGGAAACTGTTATTGAGTTATTGGCATGTGAGCCTGGGGAGGGTTAGCATACATATCGTGAGAGCAGTGGTTAGGCTACTGCTGCGAGGCTTTCACGCTCTGCCGGCTCGCCGATCGGAGGCCAACCACAGCAAACACGCGGGCAGCAGCTGCCTGCCGGGCTGGCCGCTGGATAACACAGCCATGCTAGAACACGACCGCTCGGGATCAAATTGTGCACCTCTCTGCTGCCTTGTGTTTAAGTGCTGTCCCTGCTACCCCCTCCACGTTTGTCACTCTGCCCCCACCTGCCTACATCCATTTGCCATCATTATGTACTACTGCCCCCTAATGTGGGCCCACGGCTGTGGCACCCACAAGGTCAATGTCTGAGAGGGGGCGGGGTTGTGCTGGAGCAGACGAGGTGCAGAGGAGAGCCGCGTAGGGGGCCTTTTTACTTCTGAAGTGGCTGTAACGATCGATGGCAAGCCACCGGCCTCCACAGGGGCCCCTGAGGGCCCTCACAACACTAACATTAGAGGAGATGACTTCCTCCAAGGGAAAGGACGGGAGGGGAGCCTGCTGGGAGTTAATGAGAGCTGTGTGGGGGGTGGATCCTATTGGGATGGCCCATAAGCTTGAGGATATGGATGGATGTGGGGAAAACGGACAGCTTGTCAGCAGCTTCTCATGTGTAAAATGTTCTCCTGAACACTCACTTGAAGGAAATTTGGATTGCTTGACGGAAGTTTGATAATTGTGAAACATTTCTGAGCAGCAGCACAGAGACAGACGGGTATGTGACCATGTGGAGTCATGAAAGGACAGCGCTGTGAACGTGTACGTTAGCACCGCTGAGCCCAGCAGTGGAGCGTCTGTACGTACGCCATCAGGTGGATTCACAAAGTCAAATATGACATTTACCTTTCTGCTGCTTCAAACTATAGAAGCAAAGTATAAACATGTTTTTAAAGAGTGTCGCTGGGCTTAGCATGCTAGCACACAATCCTGTGTAGTACTTTTATTATTCAAATATACTCAAGTACTCATTATACAGAAAAATATTCATATTATTGATAATCAATACTTATATACTACTGGGTAGCGTTACGCTCCAAGCCTGAGGTAACCTGGGCACCAGACAAATACTCAAAGTGTTATTGAAGAGTGTGATGAGTCTGCACACAAACGTGAGGCAACCTGTAAACTCCTGCATGCAGGGGGGGCCTCAGCAGGTAGAGCACGGGACAGGATGCTGAGGCTACGTCTACACTAATCCGGATAAATCTGAAAACGGCGTTTTCATCTTAAAACGCTCCGCATCCACACTATGGTTTTTAGACGTTTTCATCCACACTGAAAACGCTACATTCCTGTACTGCGCACGCATGAAAAGATGTAAGCCAGCTGCGTTTTTTCCATCTGCCATTTATTTACTTTCTGACTCTTCACGGAAAAATGTGGAGGAAGAGCAGCCAGTTTTATCTGGTACAAACTGGGATTAATAGGGCTGTCAAAATTGAGAGCAAACTAAACAACTGTTGTACAATGCCGCCATCTTAGTTGAATTGGTCACATGACTGCATCACATGACTAAAATGCCTCATCGTTTTCGAAAGCCTCTGTTTTCGCAGTCCAAACTGCAACGTGAAAACGGCGTTTTCAAAAAGCTCAGTTTTCCTTGACCCAAAACACCGTCTCAGTGTGGACGGAGGCCGAAACGGAGAGAAAAAGATGTGTTTTCAAAGGAAAACGTATCAGTGTGGACGTGGCCTGAGCTTCAAACTCCAGTGCACGTGTTAATATTAGTGAGTGCTGAATGAATGAACTTTGTTAAACTGCTTTAATGGAAAAGGTGTTGCCTTCTTACGTCCCGGTAATGATCAATACTGTGATCTGACTGCGTCAAACACTGGACCCCTCCGACCACGGCTTACGCCTGTCTGATTCCTGTCGCTGGGATTCCTACAATAAACCCAAAGCCTGCAGCCTCCTCGCCATCATCGGAGAGGAGTAAACTTCCAGAACCTGTGGACGCTCCTCGACCTCATTAAGGATTAGCCTTGCTAACGTTCGCTCGTAGCTAACAAAAGTTGGACCTTATGCTCCTAATGGAAACTTGGCGGACAGCTGGTGAGCTCAATTTACTGAACCAACTGTGATCATTTAAAGTTGCCGAGGACGGGCAAACAGGGGGTGGAGTTGCAGCTGTCTTTAAGAAGAAGCTTACATATAAACAGTGTTGGTCAAGTTACTTGAAAAAAGTAATCAGTAACTAATTACTAATTACTTCCCCAAAAAAGTAATCCCGTTACTTTACTGATTACTTATTTTCAAAAGTAATTAATTACTTAGTTACTTAGTTACTTAGTTACTTTTTAAAAACACGATTTACAACCTGAATAGGTGATAAATAGATCTTTCAGCCCAATTCTACTTTTTCTGCATAATCATCATACAAAATGTAATCAAATGGAAAAGTCTCTTTTTAAAACTTGTTTTATTAGTTTTAATCTTTTAACTTTATGCATCAAGCAAAAATTTAATTATCTGCAACATTCTCTGACTGGAAGAAATTAGTTTAACATTTAAACCTATTTTCTGCACATTCCAGCACATAAAATAAAATATTTTGTGTGTTTACACTCAGTCTTTCAAATAGATGCAAGTAAAACACAGCAGAAAATAAATAAAGTCAAAGACTAGCGGTCCTGTTGCTCTATTTTCACCTGTAAAGCAGGAGTGGGGTAGGCGGAGGGTTACCCTGGTGCAGGTGTGCAGCGGTCAGTGGAAGAATCCGCGAGTTTCTCTGTGAGTTTCCCATTACGTCGTAGCTACTCGGTGCTTGCTCGGAAGTTTAGGGGTTTTTTTCGCTGTAAAAAGAAGTTTTCTTCCCACGCACAACGGACACTAATGTTTTTGTCACTTTTTATGGAATCAAACTCAAAGTAAGGTCAGTACTTCCACGCTTTAAACGCTGCACGCTCATACTCTCTCTGCACTCGATATATGATCCATTGTTGATCTGCACACAGCTGTTGTCACGAACGTCGCACTCGCTTACGTCACTGTCATGAGACATTCTCGCAAAAAATCACGGTTTTAGTAACGCAGTAACGCAGCGTTCCTACGGGAAAGTAACAGTAATGTAATTACCGTTTTTGCAATAGTAATCCCTTACTTTACTCGTTACTTGAAAAAAGTAATCGGATTACAGTAGCGCGTTACTAGTAACGCGTTACTGCCCATCTCTGCATATAAACAACTATCAACTGACTTCTATTCAAGCTTCGAGATTCTACTTTTTGAATTGGGGAACCCACGCCCATCTCTCGTTGGAGTAATATACAGACCCCCAAAATATAATAAAGATTTTCTCTGTGATTTTTCTACCTTCTTAGCAGGAATCATCCCAAGTTATGATCAAATCTGAATTGTAGGAGATTTTAACATCCATGTATGCTGCTCCTCCAACCTGCTGGCTAAAGACTTTTTAAATGTGATAGACTCTTTTAGCTTCACCCAGCATGTATTGGATCCAAAAACATGTACAGGGCCACACGCTGGACCTAGTGTTGTCTTCTGGATTACCAATTTCTAATTTGGAAATATCAAATGTGATTTTCTCTGACCATTGTCCAGTAGTGTTTAACACTTTTATCTCACTGCCATTTTAAACCAACAAGCCCAACACGCCGTTATCGTGTTTTTAAACCACTGACTATAGAACAGTTCTCCACTGCCTTTAAAAAATGGTTCTTCCCTTGTTGATGGCACCGAGCAGATCGAATCAAACTTTTCTAGTAAATGCAAGGCTAACAACTCAATCAGACCCGAGGATAAACGAGACGACCAGCTAGACGACAGGAAGGCTGAACGAAAATGGAAAAAAGACAAGTACAAGTTTCTTTTCTGCTGCTGAGAGTCTATAGATATCAGGACATTGTAAAAGCTGAAAAATATAAGTTTCTCGCAAACAACTCTAATAATCCCCAAACTCTCTTCTCAGTTATTGATTCGGGTCGAATACCTCCCCTGCCTCTCATATGTATAGCTCTGCTGAAACTTGCAGTTTTCTTGCAGTTTTCTATTAATAAGACAGAAATGCTTCAATCTGTGTCGACCCTATCTCTGTACGATGCCTCACTAACATAGACCTGTTCTACTGCTTTTAACCAGTTTGAGCCTGTATGTTTGGTTTTTTTTGCCAGCCTGTATGTTTTAACCAAGTGGGAGATCTTTGTAATAGTATAAAGACGTCATCCTGCCCCACAGATGGAGTCCCAACACATTTTTTAAAAAATTATTAAGGTAGTCGGCTCCAACTTTTTAACTATTTTTAATAGCAGTCTCAGCTCTGGATTTAAGTGCTGTAGTGCAGCCAGTGCTTAAAAAATCGAACCTTGACTCCTCTGTTTTTGCTAATTTCAGACCTATCTCCAAGTTTCCGTTTCTGTCAAAGGTTTTGGAGAGGATTGTATTTGAGCAGCTACAATCCTTTCTAAATAATCATAATATCTTTCAGATATTCTAGTCAGGTTTCAAAACCCACCACAACACAGAAACTGCCCTCCTAAAAATTCTTAATGACATGTTGTTAATCACCGATTCAGGTGACTCAGCTCTGCTCCTGCTTCTAGACTTCACTGCAGCCTTTGATACTGTTGACCACAGTATGCTGATCTCGCGACTGTGTCAGACGTATCCCTTTGGAATGGTCTTCCCTCTCCGAGAGGACTTTTTCCGTGAGCCTAGATGATTTCACTTCCTCCACAGCTCCATTTACTCGTGATGTCCCGCAGGGTTCTGTATTAGGCCCAATTCTCTTTTCAATCTATATGCTACCCCTAGACCTAATCTTTAGGAAGCATAACATCTGCTTTCACGCTTATGCCGACGACACCCAGATTTATCTTCAGCTTGAAAGAAACACCTCCACTTCCATGGAATCTTTATTCAAATACCTTGACGAAGTTAAAACCTGGATGGTCTCAAATTTTCTTACCTTTAATGAGACAAAACTGAAGTAATTCGTTTTAGACCAAGCTGTAACTTTAATGCCTCGGATTTAGATTTATGTAACTTTGTTGTTAAAATAAAAAAAACCCTGGGGGTTTTCTTGGATAACAAACTTGCATTTGAGAAACAAATTAATTCAGTTGTTCAGCGGTCCTTTTTTAAATTAAGGCTCCTATCAAAGGTGAGATCATTTTTATCCTGTAAAAACCTGGAGCGAGCAATCCATGCGTTCACCCTTTCTCGAGTGGACTACTGTAATTTGCTATACGTTGGTGTCAGTCCAGTCTGGCACGGCTCCGCCTTTTGACTCATGTGAAGAGACACCAACATACTACCCCGGTGCTTGCTTCTCTTCATTGGCTTCCAGTGCATTTTAGAATTAAATGTAAAATCTTACTTTTGCCTTACAAAGCGCTAAATGGCCAAGCAGCAGACTGTCTGACCTTTTGCAGCTTTAACAATTTACGTCTCCACATTAGAAAGGCCCCACCTGTCACTCGTTAAATCCCATCTGTATGAGAGTTACCAATTTTTATTTGAATTTTCTTACCTGTTTGATGATGTTATTGTTATTGTTTCATTATTACGTTGTACAGCACTGCTGTTTTTAAATGTGCTTTATAAATAAATAAATAAATAAAAGGACTAACTGACTCAGAGATCCCAGTGGCCCTGCCTTCCTGCACCTGTGTCTTCTTTAGGTGCTATAACGAGATCAGGACCTTGCAGCATTATAGACCCAAACTGCTGTTTATTGTAAAATGTTAAACGGTGTTAAGAACAGCAGCAGTTGGGTAGTAGTAGCTCAGGAGCAGTGTTGGGCAAGTTACTTTGAAAAAGTAATTAATTATAGTTACTTCTTCAAAAAAGTAACTGAGTTACAAGATTCTAAAAGCAATTAATTACTTGAAAAGTAACTATTGCAATACTTTAAAAAAAAAGTTTAACCCTCCAGAGTATAATTGGCCATTTTTTGTTTGGTATCATTGTTTTCAGCACAACCTCACGTGTCTGAATTTACAGTTATCGACTACAGTATTAACACAACTGATCTAAAATTAGAGATGGACCGATCAGATATTACGTATCGGTATCGGTCCGATACTGACCCAAATTACTGGATCGGATATCGGCGAGAAATAAAAAAATGTAATCCGATCCATTAAATATCAAAAAAGCACCTCACAAAACTTGCTACGCGGCATAACTCGGCTCATAACCGTAGCACGTAGCAGCAGTGTGCATCACGTGATAGAGCCCCTGTGTGTATTTGTAGTAGGGCTGGGTATCGTCACTGATTTCTAGAATCGATTCAATTCCGATTCACAGGGTCCCGAATCGATTCGATCCACGATTCGATTTAATTCGATTCGATTTGATTTAATTCGATTCGATTCACTTTGATTTGAATCTGGGAAATTTTGACAGTCAGAAATATTATAATTCAGATCAGTACATTTACATATTTTTGTATCTATAAAAAGGAAGCTGACACACCAAGACTTTATCAAAGGTGTGAGCATCACAGCAGAGGCCTTTGTGTCAAAGTAGCTGAGGATAAAACACAGAAAAACATGAAGGTGATTTTCCTGTTCTGGGATTTTATAAAAAATTTCTGCAGTAGATCAAAAACGAAAGAAAACCATTAATCAACACATGAACATTACCTCTGAAGTTACAGCGGTTTTATTAGAGACAAGGCTGAGCGTTTTGCATTTTGCATAATTTTAAAAAGTTTAAATTTGTTCGGTATTGAACGGCAGAAATTAGGTTTTATTTTCGGAAGTATATAAAAAAAACAAAAAAACATCGGCGACAGCGCTGTAAACAACGGTAGACTTGTGCATAACAAGCAAGCGAATAATGCAGAAAACAGTACAGAGAGAGAGAGGGAGAGAGAGGGAGAGAGAGCGCGCAAGAGAGCGAGCATGCGAGAGAGAGCTGTGCATCGTGGTCGAAGCAAAACAATAAAAGTCAGAGTGAATTCATGACTTTGTTTATGTGAAGCGTAGTTTGGATCTTCTTTTGCTGCTGGTTCGGTCAATATTGTTTGGAGAGAGATAAAACTAACAGCTTTAGAATCAGCGCATAAAGGGCGTGAACACAAAGCGCGGACCGCCGACAGATCAGAATCAGCGAGCTGTCGGCTTTCAGCCCCGACTGTGAGAAAGGCAACATCTCACTGATTCTGATCTGCGGTTGGGCTGTGTGTTTAAGTCTTTGTGCAGAATCCATGTTCCTGCTCTCATTTACTGTCTTAGCTGTTTGGTGGTTGTTGAAATTTTGTGAGATTTCACCAGAGATTCTGGCATTTCGGGCAAAATAAATTTATATTAAAAAATCGATTCAGGATTTTAATGAATCGATTTTACGTTATCCAAGCCAGAATCGATTTTAATCGATTATAAAAACCCACCCCTAATTTGTAGCCTTGCTAGCAAACCAGCATTTCATCTATGAGGACGTTTTCCCAGAGAGAAGTAAAGCAAGTGTGTAAGTTCATCTCTGAATGTCTGTAAAGCGTTCCCACGTTAAGCTTAACAACCATACCTGGAGCGACTGCCTCTCTCTCTCTCTCTCTCTCTCCTGCTGCTTCAATCGTGAAACCGCTTAATGATCAGCTGATCGGCTTTTCTGTCGCGAGTCCGTCTCTCTTCTTAGTTTTTGGCCCACTTCTCACCAGAAAGAGGAAACCAGCGGCTGAACAACAGCAGCACGTTTAAGCTTGATAAGCTGTTGTTAGAATTTATTTAATATTATTTCTACACCAGGATCTTTTTCTACGTAGCTGACGGCTGGTAACTGTGCAGGGGCGGATCTAGCAAAGTTTAGCCAGAGGGGCCGATAGGGCATGAACAGGGAAAAGGGGGCACAAAGACATACTTTTCTTTGTTATTCTCATTTAAAATGTCTAGTTTTTAATAAATAATTATCTGACTCTTACACCCAAAGTTTTAATCTTGTGTAAAATATATAGAAGTCCATTACTGTATATAGTAACTGTTAAGTCTAATATACCCTAGTAAGCTATAGTACTTTTTCCTTTGGGAAGATACCATCTGTGCAGTCTGCAATTCTGTTGAAGAAAGATGTTGAATCTATTTAATTATTCTTGAAAAATAATTTATTTTTGTGCATTTTCCCCCTGCATCAAATTAAATTTGATTACATCGATTAAGCATCATGAGGTGGGGGGTGGTTCCCTATTTTTTATTTTTTTTGCTGGGAGTTTGCAACCCTATTAGTTAGGTTGCTTAAAATTTCTTCTAAGTACTCTTTAAAATACCAGAATAGGGAGGATGGAGCAGGTTTAACTTTATTAGATTGATCAGTATTGCTGAACTATGACATATTTTGGACGCAGTGTATTTTTTACATACAGGTATAACAGAATAGCTTTAGTGTTGTTATTTATTTAAACTTGAGTATAAACTTATACAAAATGCAGCAAGATATTAAAAAAACGTTTTGTTGATTAAAAAACACACTATATCGGATTCATATCGGTATCGGCAGATATCCAAATTTATGATATCGGTATCGGTATCGGACATAAAAAAGTGGTATCGTGCCATCTCTATCTAAAATCAGATAAAAAAACATAAAATCCGAGTAGAAAAAGTTATTTTTTACTGTAACAGCCACAAACATGTTTAATGAATCATATTTCATAACTTTAAATGCAAACATAAATTGTCAATTTTAAAATCCTGTGCAGTTTTGCAAACAAAGTGATTTGCAGCCATTTACCCGTTTTCTAAAAACCATTTCAAACTATTTACATAACAATCAGCTGTTCTTCAATAAGATGACACACAAATTATTTGTGCCACTCCAAAAAATAATTTGTCCACTATAAAGGAAACATCACAGCTGATACCTGCAGATCTGACAGCAGCAGGTGTGTCACTCCTGTTTCTACCTGGAGACAGCAGTCGCCTCATTGTTCTGACACACAACACAAAACTATCCACAACACTACACACTAACTACACACTCCAAACACGCTAAACGTCACAAATCTCTCACATCTCAAAACTCGCTCTCTTTCTCTCCATCACTCCTCCTCTTCCTAAACAACCAGATGTCATGTTGCCATATCATGTTTTGATTGGTGCATTTTTCCACCAACAGGCTGTTTTTGGTTTGTTTTTTAATTTTTTGGCTCATAAGCAGAGGGAGCTCGCTGCGCTGTCCTTAGACAGTAAACATGATTATAAACTGGTATATGTCACCTTGTTGCTTTGCCTTTAAGTGGTCATGTGATTGACCACGACTACTTTATTCTTCCTCAGTCAAACAGCAGCACTCATGATTATTTTGCCCCCTGAGCTCCAGGTGTTGTGCCAAAAAGTGATGTCAGCCAGAAAGTGATCACCGCCCGCGGGAGCACACAGCTGCTTAAAGCTGTAGCGTCCAGATTACTTAGTTACTTTTGTGCAGCTGATATAAGATGCTGTAAGCTGAACACAGCTTACTGTTTGTTGAAAAATAGTAACGCGACCGCATTTTCTTGTTAGTAACGGTAACGGCGTTGTAACGATAGAAATAGTAATTAGTTAGATTACTTGTTACTGAAAAAAGTAACGCCGTTACTTCTAACCCCGTTATTCCCATCACTGCTCAGCAGGTAGAGCAGGTCATCCTCTAATCAGGTGGGAGGTTCGATCCAGTCTCCAAGTATCCTTGGGAAAGATACCAACCCCAAGTTGCTCTCTGATACAGCAATCCGATTATTGTTCAGCATCTGCACACAAGTGGGAAACCATTTCTTTACCCCCAGTTTAAAGATAGCGCCACCTATGGACTCGTTCTTAATTCACCGAGTTCCTCAAACGTTCCACAGAACAACTGAAGTTTGAGCTTCTTCACACTTTGGCCCAGAAGTTTTAATAAGAACAACTGATCAATGTCGTCATCTCTTTATTGTTACAATGCAATCAAACATCAGCATCTATTAGCCCAGTGTAACAGTGTAACAGAGTAAGTCCAGCTTAAAAGCCTGAGTGGAGGAGTGAGGTGGAGGTTCAGGTTTTCTTGGGTCTGCCTCTGGATCTTTGGGCAAGTCCGGGTGATGTCTGGGTTCCCATTTCCACAAGTCTGGATCTGGGGTCACTGCTGGGCACCTTCCTGGATTTCGGAGTCTTTTGGGGACTTTTCTTTGGTCTGTCTGCAAAGTTAAATTCAGCAGGCTGTCAATCTTTGAACCCAAATGTTGTCATGTAGTTTTCATTCATAACCTCTGCTTCAGTTACTCTGACAGATACACTGACAAAAACCGGTTCACTCTGAAGAGGAAACCAACCGTTCTTCTTTGTGACTCTCTTTTTCTTGACGGGACTCGGATCCACCTCGCTCTCCTCCGCTTTATCGGCTGCCATCTTTCTTTTGGTCATCTTCTACAGAGAGAAACACGATAAATATGAAGAGAAGCACCAGTCGGTGTGTTGATGTTGACTAAAAGACATTACTTTAAACCTGGGAGTCCACTGTGGGTCGTGTACAGTTTGTTTCTACAGAATATGTTAAATCAGAACAAATATGAATAAACATGAATATTTCCCACACAGATAATTACTGTCAAACTGCCTCATGCCATCAATGAGATTTAATTCTATTTTTACTGAATTAATATAGTGCCAAATCACCACTATCGCCTCACACTAAGTTATTCTGTAAGGTAAAGATGCTACAACCACACAGTGACAGTGGGAAGGAAAAACTGAACAGGAAGAAACCTGGCCCCCGGCTCAGGGAGGGGCATCTGCTGTGACCGGGGGGGGGGGGGCACAGGCAAGAAGAAACACTGTAGTTCACCCAGAATCATCATTTAGCATAATCTGATGTGTTTAACAAGTCTACGATGTGCGCGCCCATCTAGCCTTTGTTACCAGGACGCACACATGTAAATGTCACAAAGCAGCTCGCAGCCACAACATCCTTGCAGCTTTATGATGGATGCAAACAGTCCGGCGTGCACTGATGATTATGTGTGCGTCTCACTGACCCCGAGCTCCTCGTTATATCTCCTCAGCTCTCACAAACTCTCAGTGTTGGAAAACTGCTGCGTGAAGTTCTATCACGTTATGAGGTCATTCCAGAGACTCCCCACAGGAAACGTGTCATGCACTAGAATCTGACTGTCACCATTACTCTCCTGATGTAAGGCTGTGACACTCGACTAAAACATGGACCAACCTGGGTTCATTCAAGGTGAAATGTTTGTTTGCTTCCACAAACACGACGAAGAGTTTTTCATAAACTTATTATGTCTGTCAAAGCAAACACGGTCCTCAGGAAGTAAAGGTGTCCCCAGAGAGAGCGATGCGCTCATCACAGGCAATCAGCTCCTCCATCCGTCGCTGTCCTTTCTGGGCCTGTGTAACGAGACTCCGCCCACTGCCCCCCTTTCCATTTTTGCCTCCATTTTGACAATTGCTACCTCATGATCACCATGCGGCACCCACTGAGGTGAACAGATTGGCGGGATAATTACATACAATAACAAGCACCAGGGCCCAGTAACCCTTCGGCTGGCAACACCACGTCCCCAGTGGCAGCTTCCATATGCAGAGAGCAAGTGGGGGAGTGACGGGGGGGGGGGGGGCAGGAGAGAGGGGGGGTGAAAGAGAGACAAGTGGAGGGGGGGGGAGAGGGAGAAAAATGGGGAGAGACAGGGGAGGGGGATGAGAGAGAGAGAGAGAGAGAGGGGGTGAGGGAGAGAGAGAGAGAGAGAGTGAGAGACAGGGGAGGGGGATGAGAGGGAGATGGAGAGAGAGAGACAGGGGGAGAGAGTGAGAGAGAAACGGGGGAGGGGGGGAGGGAGAGAAAAATGGGGAGAGAGACAGGGGAGGGGGTGAGGGAGAGAGAGAGAGAGAGACAGGGGAGGGGGTGAGGGAGAGAGAGAGAGAGAGAGACAGGGGAGGGGGAGAGGGAGAAAAATGGGGAGAGACAGGGGAGGGGGATGAGAGAGAGAGAGAGAGAGGGGGTGAGGGAGAGAGAGAGAGTGAGAGACAGGGGAGGGGGTGAGGGAGAGAGAGAGAGAGAGACAGGGGAGGGGGAGAGGGAGAAAAATGGGGAGAGACAGGGGAGGGGGATGAGAGAGAGAGAGAGAGAGGGGGTGAGGGAGAGAGAGAGAGAGAGTGAGAGACAGGGGAGGGGGATGAGAGGGAGATGGAGAGAGAGAAACGGGGGAGGGGGGGAGGGAGAGAAAAATGGGGAGAGAGACAGGGGAGGGGGTGAGGGAGAGAGAGAGAGAGAGACAGGGGAGGGGGTGAGGGAGAGAGAGAGAGAGAGAGACAGGGGAGGGGTGAGGGAGAGAGAGAGAGAGACAGGGGAGGGGGTGAGGGTGAGAGAGAAAGACAGGGGGTGAGAGAGAGAGAGAGAGACAGGGGGTGAGAGAGAGAGAGAGAGAGACAGGGGGTGAGAGAGAGAGAGAGAGAGACAGGGGGTGAGAGAGAGAGAGAGAGAGACAGGGGAGGGGGTGAAGGAGACAGGGGAGGGGGAGAGCGAGGGGGTGGAGGGAGAGACAGAGTCAGGGGGAGTAACAAATATAACTGTTACATTGTAGCTGAGAGCTCCAGGATGACGTACAGATGATGTCCTGATGTGCACCAACACTGACACACAGTCCAACACTGACACACAGTCCAACACTGACACACAGTCCAACACTGACACACAGTCCAACACTGACACACAGTCCAACACTGACACACAGTCCAACACTGACACAGTGAAAGACGGTGTCTACAGACACATGAAGGGAAACTTGTTATCAGCTGAGGCAAAGACAGCAACGTTAATGAATTCAGTTCAGCTGCTTTGCTGTTAATGAAATTAACAACAGGTGAGGGGCAACAACGAGACAACTCCCAAAGCAATCACATGAGGAGATTCCTGGTTTCACAGCCAGTCCGGCCACGGCCAGGTTTGCCGTGTCGCCCAGCACAGCCATAACCCCCTTGGGGGGTCCGTAACCCATCAGCAGGAGCAGTATCTGTTTCTTTGTGCGAGGAACACGATGAGCACTATAAGAGCCGTCCACAAGCTTACTGGTGTGAATGTCTCCGACAAACCAATCCAGACTCGACATCCTCTAGCAGGCCTTGTGATCACTACCCAGCACCATGGAGCCCGAGTGGCATCGGCCATAATACCAGACTTTCATCAAACCATGTGGCATCGCTTCATTCTGGACACGCCCCTACGACCACAACCATCTGGCCATCCGACCATAAAGACAGCTGGAGGATGGACACTAACCGAGAAGTGAACTGGTGGATGAGTCAATGCAGAGGATACAAAACAACAACATCATAGCTATGAACTGGACACCAATGATGCCTGAAACCATGGGACAGTTACTCCTGTCATCACCAAACAAAGTTAGAATTATGATGAAGCGACAGTTAAATGAGGAAAATAATGAGACGGTAAGTCAGAGTTGTACCCCCCAGTCTCCATCTCAAATACTGCATTTTCTCGCTTCCCTCTTGAAACAAGTAGGAGCGCTGACCTTGGGAGGTGCCGCTGCTCCATTGACAGAGGTGAACTCCAGCTTGCCGTCCTCTTTAGCGCCGCTGGTCTTCAGCCCAGCCTGCAGGATCGAGCGCAGCTTGTCGTACGGTGGTTTGGCTGTGTAGCCCAGAGATTTCACCTCCTCCATGAAGCGCTGGATCTCGTCTGCAACACAACGAGAAGCCCGTTCATCAGAACCCTCACACCTTCTTGCTCGTTTGAAACCATCAGGTCATCCATGCTCTTTTCATCAAACACTTCATAAACAAAGTCATAACTTAAACACAAGCTTCCCCCCCCCCACACACACACACTGTTGTCACCATAGTGTGTTGCATTCAGATGTCAACGTCAGGCTAAATGTTGTGTGTTGTTTCTTCAGACTTGGCACACACACACTGAAGTAGTCAGACTCGAACGTCAACAAAGGTGGTAGAGAAGCAGACTATGCAGACATTTCAGGTTTATTTACAGTGAACTTAATTTAATGTAACTTAACAAAACTTCCCCCCAAATCAATTCAATTAACAAAACTCAACATAACTGATCTGGTGACACAGCTCACCTCTCTCTGGTAGCGACTGGCTTTAAATAGGCATCAATTTCCCTCCAATTGCCCAGCCTGTACCACTCACTCAACTGAGGGATCTAAAACTCTACACAGATTATCCAAAAACACAAAACCTCTACACACTTCTAACACGCACATTTACACAACTAAATGGCAGTATTAACAAAAGGAAAAACAAACAAATCCCTCTAAACCTTAACACAAACAAAGGAAGCATCTCTATGGAAACAGAAACCCCTCCACTTGGTTTGACCTGCTGATGTCATGTGTGACATCAGCAGGACTTTAAAATGAGGCGGGCCCCAGGTGGGCGTTTCCCCACACCTGACCCTCATGAAGACTGAAAAGACAAACAAAGCAAGTATGAACGAATGACTTAATCTGTAACATAATAAAATATAAAGAAACATGTAACTGAGTATTCAGCTTAATGTGCAGAATGTTTGATTTGCAACAAAACGCTTCCACAAACAAACCCGGGATCGTGAGTGAAGCCATGTTACTGACAAATAGCAAATCATAGCAAACACATAGAAACAGAATAATGTGTACAATGTGCAGAGAAAGGTAAACACATATGGACAAATGGAGAGCACTGCAACTGCTCCTCCACTTTGACACACACACTGACTGACACACACTCGTGCTCAGCACAGCAGAAGGACGGAGGTGCAACGTCTCCTCTAACCCGACACGCTGCCTTCCGGTCAAAGCACCAACATTAAAAGGCAACTTTTAGCACAGTCGGGCAACAATGTTGCCGTTTCCTGCTGCAGCTTGTGGCCTGTACTTCTCTCCCAGTGAGAGGTCAGGTGGTCACTGCTCAGGCAGGACTTACATCCTGTTAGAAACACATGAGAGCAGCCAGGAACGGACGAAATGAATTCACACTTTACTAATGATGCTGCGGTAACACACACACCTTATCAAAGAACACTAACAGTACTGATCACAGCTGACAACACAACTTAAACTCCTTAAACACTTAAAATAATGCAAAGGTAAAATGTTCGACTAATCATGAGCTTGATATGATTTCACACAGTTTCAGACTGTGGGATCATGCAGGGCTTTGTGGTTTTCACAACCAGATCAAAACATTAGTATTCATGACGTGACAAGTGTACAAACGTCTACAGTAATAATACGGCGAGGCACGTCAGTGTGACCAGCTCAGCGCTGGTCCATCGCCGCCACAGAGCCGCCGCTGTGAGTCTCACCTGGTTTGTCTTGAGAGGAGAAACACTTGGCCATGAACTCGGTTATGTTTTCTTGACTCCTGGAGGTGAAAACGTTACAACTTTCTTTAATACACATCAATCTGTGTGAACTGTATAAATGGCAAAGTGCTGCTGACGGGAGCGCCCAGGCTGGGTGTTTCACATACCGGATCTTGGCGTCTCTGACGTACAGCGGGTCCTGCAGCTTGTCCTCCCAGGGCAGCCGCCCACACAGCCACTGGACCATGCAGTAGGACAGGATCTCCAGGTCGCTGCGCCTGGACGCGGCTGTTAGCAAACATGGCGTACGTAGCAACATTAGCAATATCAGACACTTATGTACATAATAGCATCCAGGTTATTTCCATGTTGTACGAGATGAGGAACAACAATCAGCATCAGTCTTGTTCTTTGGCAAACTTCAGCTGGAGCAACAACGCTGTGGCTGAACACACTCAGGACTACGACTGTGGCCCCAAAGGTCAGTCCAGCTGCCGTGTTAAAGTGCTCTGACTGTACAGCAAAACACACATGGGTACTGTTTCAGTCTCTGGGTGAATGTGGGGCCGTGTCACTCTTCTCTACACTCTATGGTGTGTGTGGCCGTTCCCCCCCCCCCACCTGAATCCCAGTTTAAACGGGGAGGAAACAGCCCAGCTTTCCAAACTGTCCTCACTAAAATGGTTTGAAATCTGTTCACACTGATTTTCCCATTCATGGTTAAAAACATCAGATCCTGCTGACTCTGTCAGATTACCACTCTGCTTTGTACACCATGTTGGGCGTCGTGACTACTCGTGTACGTTTGCACCTACATGCTCCTTTGTGGCAGTCGATGCTCGTGAACTCGATGGTACCATCGTGGCATTTCCTGGGGTCTTCCTTGTACTCCTTGGGCAGACCTTCAGGTGCGTACCTATAGGCCAGTCCATAATCTACTAAGTAAACCTACAGTTGACAAACACAAAGATTCAGGCATGCACACACACACACACAGTACTAATCCATGTTTTAGCAGTGTTCACTGACTGTACACAGACGGGAGAATTTCAATTCTAATTCCAGCTCCGTAGCACTTTATTATTCCTCCGTTTGCATTGTGCTTATATTCTCTGTGGCTTTAATAAAGAGCAATAACAGCAAACCTACATCCACCAACTCCGAGGAAGAGCAGGAAAAACAACCAGAGCCAATATTAAAATCCTGAGGGGCTGATTTCTAAATTGTCATTTATAAAAAGCTCCTTAATAACACCACCGATGATACATTATTAATCTCCAAATTAAATATTTGCCCCTGCCCCCACCTTATTTGCAGCTCTGTGCTCCTGCCATCTAATCTCCCCCGTCTGAACACTCCCGCTTCACCTCCCCCCGTCACAAAAGCCTAATTGAATCTAATGAAGCGGTGCGAGTGTGTTCCAACCAAAACCAGGCTCCTCCCCCTGCCGGTGCACGGGTCACAGCCGCACTTTGTAAACTGTCACAGCTTCAGTCGGCACGCTGGAACTCCAACTGACCTGGTTTGGATCGCTGTGACTCAACATGAGGTTAGACGCCTTCACATCGGCGTGCACGTACTCGTGCTCGTGGATGTACTCCAGAGTATCCAGCTGCACAGGAACAAATACTCCATCAAATACAGAGTACAGATACATCTGTAAGACCCTAGTACAAAGTAATCACACTACATGGTTTAAATATGTGCGGTTTGACCACACGAGAAGCTGCTCAGCCCGTCATCACCTCACTGAGCAGCCGTCACATGAAGCCAAACCTGTGACCACATCACAGGGATTTTATCAGCAGTAACTCGACTCATTACGTTCAGTTTGTCATGTTTAGAGAGGAACGTAGCCAGGCTGAGCTCCAGAGAGCACACAGGCGAGTCAAAGTTTCACTTCCTCCACATAGATCTTAATAAACTAGAGCGAACAGGGAGACGCGCTGCTATAAGAGAAGCCTCTTACAGTCTATCCAGTGTCATTGTGACAAATCTTACTGGACTGTGTAAACAAATTACTTCATTGTTGGTATTTTCAGGCCAACAAAGGATTTTCGATCGGAAGCACAGGTGCAGGAAATCTGCTGATGACGTTCGTGTTTCCGTAAAGCGGTGTCAGATTACAGTTTCAGCAGCTCACTCTAAAAGCAGAAACAATCATTCCAGGATGAGGATGCTTCTGACCCACAATCATTAACACAACTGAAAATACACCTTTGTGTCTTTTTGGGAAAACCCATTTCCTGTGCATCACTAACTCTGAGGATGAAACCACTCGATATTCGACCCTCATCATCAGTTATTTTCAGTTTGTGTACAACGTTCATCCTCAGGATGTTGGCCATGACCTGCTGTTTACAGCGTAAGTGTTTCAAACTGAAACTTCATCGTGACAAAACCAACCAGTCGAAGGCCGAGCTGCAGGACCAGCTTTCTGGGAAATCTCCTTCCGCATTCCTCAAACTTCTTCTGCAGGTCGGTGCCAAGTCTGTCGATGACCATGAACCTGTAACTGTTGGTACAGAGAGCGTTGTTAGCAGAGCGTCAGGAAGCTTTACCTGTTACTGTGACGAGAACGCAGCTGTTTCACTTCTTATTTGGGGTTTTCTTTCATCGAGCTTTCAAGACATTAACACAGTAAAAAAATAATAAAATATTAAAAATCAAGTTGTAAAAGGTGTAAACAGGGAGATTAGCTTAAATATCTGAGTTACTATAAGTGCACAGAGGAGGTCAGGAGAGGTGATGGAGGGGCTGAGGATAGTGCTAACTATGTGACCCAGGCGGGACCAAAGCTGATGCCTTATTAGGCCACTGGGCCCTTATGAAACCAGTAACAAGTGCTACTACTGAGATGCACTACATGGTATCAGGCGGTGCCAAAGTAACTGAATGAATCAGAGTGAGGTCTGCTATAGAAGGCAGAGACCTGAGCTGGGCAGGGAAAACACAAGCTCTGATCGCAGCAATCTGTAGTCATGTGACTCCATCCAGTGTGCAACATGCAAACATCACGAAGTCAAACAGAGTTGATGCACAGCTCGAGCTGCTGGCACCAAACTGCTGAGTCTGTAGTTTGGACACGTTTCTCACACGTCAACAAAAGAAGAACCTGAACGACTGAATGTCACATAGACGGAGGAGAGACGGGCGGCTTCATTACTAACTGAGACTCGTCCCCAGCACCCTTACCTTTGACCCCCTCTCTCATGTCGACCTGAGCCCCAGTACCGGGGCACGCCCAGGTTCTTCAGCTTCTTGGACTTCATCCAACTCTGAACTGCAGGGCAGGAGCAAACTTATCAGACACGTTTGACTAATCCTGAAATCAACAACACAGTAAGTAAACTCTGTGAAAAGCCTGGTGCTGGTTTAAGTGGGTGATGGATGTGAGACTCAAAGTAATAAGAGTAGAAATCAGTGGGGGAAAGTGGCCAATATGGCCGCGAGCTAATCTGCTGCTGGGACAAATATTTACCAACAACGTGAGACTGCAGCATGAATAAAATATGAGGCTTTGGTTCCTTAGTCATATAACAGTTAATCGTCAGGGGAGACTGACATTTGGATTGTTATTATATAAAATGCAAAGCGGTGGCCCGAGGGCCGGCGGCGCTGCCACCAAACGCTTCCTTTCCTTTGTAGGGCTCCTCTGAGCCTCGGCTGCAACACCATCTTTTAATTAAGAAACTTGTCTCTCTTTTTATTTGTTTGCCCTGCTGCTGAGACTCTTGTGTTATGATCGCAGGGCTAACTTTGGCTCGCTGACGGTATGTGTGTGTTTATAGTGTCTGATCATGTGACTCACTGAGATCCGGCTTCGCAGCTCTCATGTAAAATGCGAGCTCGCAGAAAAGCGGTCCATTGTCAATAGGCTCCTGTGGACAGATCAACAGGTACGTTAGGTCTGCAGACCCACAACAGCACACTGGCTTTGTGTTTTCAGCCGTCACAGGCAGAAAAAAGAAACAATTCAGAGTACAGCTCACAGCACGGCAGGCCGGTTCCTTCTCTTCTGTTTAGACATTTAAAAAACAAACAAACAACAAACAACAAAACTGCAAAAACTGGTTGTGTGTTTACATCCAGGTTCACAGACTGTTACATCTCTGACAGTTAGGAGCAGAGCTGGAAATGAGCCCCACCAATCGGTCGTGCTGCAGTTTAAATAAAAGTATTTAAAATGTTAAATAAAAATGTTGAATAGCTTCCATCCACAGTTTGTTTGCTGTACGTCTCTCCTCACATCTCGACATTGATTTAAACCAAAAACATAAAATTTGGATTCAAACGTTGATTTCCAGTTCAGATCTTGGGTAGTATGGCGTCCCCAGGCTTTTTCTCCCCGTTTCTCCTCCTTAAGAATATGAACAGGGAAATGGTCACAGTGCAGAAAGCGCCTTATTGGCTGCAACGTTTGCACTGTGATCACTTCTGGTGACACTTTAGTGACCAGCAACTGGACAGAGCCATCTGACAGGTCCAGGGTCAAGGCTGTGCTGGCTGCATCACTGCAGTTAGTGAACAAATAAATCTCAGAGAGTCAAATGGGAGAGACTGATGAGTCTGATGAGTCTGCACATTAGAGCAGAAAAGCAAGTCAAACTGGTCAAACAAGTCCTGTCAGTATGTGAGTTATTTCTGGACTTAATCCAATGAACTTATGTTGCCAATTAAGTCTTAACTCTTGATGGGCTTAACTAAAGTGTTATAGAATAGAAATTGATATGTCATAAAATACAAAGGTTGAGTTGGCTTTTGTAGCTACTTTTCTGTGAGTAAAGACAAAAGTATGAAGAGTAATAATGCCTGGACTGGAACAAACTCCTACCACTTTGATGACATAGCGAGCATCAGCACCCACGGGATTTGCAGAATTTTCCTCGGCTGGGGAAAACATGAGAGGGAATATGTTCATTATTTACAGTATTTGGTTGACACGTGCTTAAAATCTTTATTAACTTTTATTCAATATAAAGTTTGCAACTCAAACTCGGATGTTAACTAGAACTTAAATACAAATAACATTGTCTTTCATTTCACCATGACTGTGTGTCACTGGCATCCTGTGTTCTTACCCAAGTATATGACCCCAAAGCCCCCCTGACCGATCGGAGCCCCCAGCTTCCATTCCTTCTTCATGGTGTCCTTCAGCACTTCTCCAGGAGGAAACTCCTCCGCCAGCTTCCTCTTGGCGGGGGCTCTGCCTCTGCCTGCCGCCTTGGCTTTAGGGGGCATCTAACACACACACAGTGGTCGTTAGTGCTGCTCCATCGTGATGGAAGCTCCAAAATAAAACTAAACATCGTTGTAAACACAACAAGAAATGGAAACTTGTACTTTTCGGGTCACATTAGAACCTGTTTTTATCTGTACGGAAGTTAGCTAACCACATCCTGAGCTCCCCATCACCTGCTAATGTGTGCAGCCTATACGAGACGTTTCCCCAACACGAGCCGCCTGTTAGCATGTGTGTTCAAACCAGCAGAAAGAGAAACAGTGATGGCGTCGTGCGAATCTGCACCTCGAGTTGTTCTTTCGAGGCTCGTTAGCTCTCATGCTAACTGCGCGGTTCTGTGGGTAACCGTGTGTCACATTAGCGCCTACACGAGCTGCTACATGACGCCGACCGACAGCTAACGCTCCCGAGTACCTCTGATTGGTTCCGCTAGCGTCCACATATATACGTGTATGACAGAAACATACCGTCGCTTCGTTGTTTATGCTTCCCTGTAGGAGAAACTGTACATGGACCAAACTTCCCGCAAAACTACCGGTCAGGAAGTGACGTAGTCGTACCGCGCTATTTTATTGGGGGAAGTCGCTGCTTCACTACTGTGTGAACAGCGATGTCCTTTCTGTTAGTGTGAAGAAGTCTAAATACACATTTAATCCCCGGGATATCTTAATATATGAAAGATGTAAATATATTTTAAACATGTCTTAATATAAGAAAAAGTGCAACAGCAACTCTATTTTCTGCATTTCTGCTGCAGTGCATGAAATCTGCCAACATGACTCCTGTGGGCTCAGTGCTAATAAATAAATATGATCCGATAGCTCAGACTGTAAAAATAAAGCAGGAAGTTTACAGAAAATGCCTTTTTTTAAATGTGGAACCATCATCCATCCATTATCTTCTGCTCATCCTCCGTGGGTCAGGTCTTCAGTACGTGATCAACTATCAGAGCTGTGTTATTACTTTCTTATTGTTTTATTATGAGACCATGGACTAATGTGTCCTATTGTGCTACTTAGTTAAGTCCAAATCTGTGTTTGATTCTGTAAATGTATTTAATTTTGGAAAAAACAACAACATTTAATGTTAGGACTTGTGCGTAACACTCTGCAGTCAATAACTCCCTGAGGTGTAGAACCATGAGTTGTGTGATTGCTGAAGTCAGTAAAAGGTCATCCAAAATCACTTTGTGTCTTTATAATAATGAAAACATCTTCACCACCCAGTTTGTAGGCAGTGCAAATATATTAGAGTAAAACACAGTCCGCACTAAAGGTGGCACTAAAAAGCTAAGAGAGAAGACAAAATTACAAAAAGATGCAGCAAAATGTGTCTAATTAAGCGACTTGTTATCTGTCGTGGCTGCTGCATCGTCAACAGTAACAGCAACAACTAGTAACAAGTGCTCACAGGCTGAAGAAGCTAGTGTTGCTACTGCTGCTACTGCTGCTACTGCTGCTGGTGCTGCTAGTGCCCTGTGTGGAGAAGTGCAGCAGTCCTAACTGCTATGGGCTTGAAGTCACCTCTAGTGTTGTCACATCCCCACTGAGTTCCTGATGAAGGCTCTCAGGGTCCTGTTGATGTTGTATAGGTCTGGGCCTTCCAGGATCCAGCTGTGGGGCATTGAGTCTTCTTGTAGTCAATCCAGGCAGTGCACAGGTTGGTCAGTCTACCAGTAGCTGGTGTTTTGCTCCTCTGGTATTCTTGCCCCTTTCTGTGCCCCGCTCATGTATTGACATATGTGTCTGTTCATCTTAGCCGCTATGATGCCTGACAGGAGCTTCCATGTGATGCTGAGGCAGGTTGTTGGTCGGTAGTTGGAGGGGGCCGGTCCCATCCCGGGAAGAAGCTGTTCTTTAGTCTGTTGGTTTTGCACCTGATGGATCTGAACCTTTCTCCAGAGGGCAGGATGTTGAAGAGGTGGTGGTTAGGATGAAGGTGGTCCTTTATAATTCCTCTGGCTCTGGAGAGACATCTTGAGCTGGAAATTAAGTGCAGGTAGGAGAGTGTACAGCCAATCACCTTCTCTACAGTTCTGATGACCCTCTGTAGTCTCTTCTTGTCTGTTGTGCAACCAGTGTACCACACAGGTGGCACAGTAGGACGCTAGGAGGTCAGACTGCAGCCTGTACCATCTCTGAACCAAGAAGTGGAGGCGCTGCTGGGCTTTCTTCACCAGGGCTGATGTGTTTGTGGTCCAGGATAGGTCCTCAGATATGTGGGTGCCGAGGAACTTAATAGAGGATACCCTCTCCACATTTATGGAGAGGGGAGGGCCATCGTTGTTGTTTTGTTGGTGTTTAGGGTGAGGTCATTGTAGTTGGCCTGTTCTACAGTTGTGCTCTGTCACACTTTACTGTACTTAGCACAATAACTAGAGTGGCTGCTGCACTTTAGCTGTTCATCTGAAATTCTATCAGTAGACTTGTGTGTTTCTAAGAAATGTTCTCTGTAAGAAACAAATGACTCCAATGAAAAGTTCATTCTTGTAACTGTAACCCTTGAAAAACCATCATTAGAGAAGCTTCGTGGGGGCTGCTGCAGAGACGACGTGTCTCAGTGTGTTGTGTCAGGTTGGCTGTGATACACTGTTGTCTCTGAACTGTCTCCACAAACTGCTGCTTCTGTATTTTGTCTGTTTTATTCGGTCTTTTTCAACATCATCAGACAGCTTGCAGAGACAGACACTTCAGTGGGAAACTCAACCAAAGTATTTGGATAACTAAGAATATTTGATCGAACGTGGTTACCTCGGTAACTTACCTGTGTTTGTCTTACCCAGAACAGCCCTGAATTTTGTAAATGAATAAGTATGTAAATGTGCAGAGCCTTACCTGTTTTCAGTGTGTCATCTGATCCAAACATATTGGGTAACAGTGCACAGCTCATGAATAAGATATTGGTTCTTCAGTGTCGCCACAGACTGAAGACGTTTCACATTCACGAGGGCACAGCGTCACCACTTCACTCTTTTATGTCACCAGAAGAACTTCAGTGCTGCTGTCACAGCTCCATGATAGCATGTAACGTGTTCCCATCCTGACTAACCATTGGCCTTACAATAGAGCGCTCCATGCTGCAGTCCTAAAGTAAAGCGAGGCGATGACCAACCGCAGTGATGATGAGCAGAACGACGACAGCTCAGGACAGCCCAGAATGAAATCGAAGAGAAGTAAAGGAGGAAAGCATGTGTGCTTCCCTCCAGACGAACAGCTAGTGTCCAGCTTTGCTGAGCATGGGGACGCTGAGAAACTGGGTAAGCTGCTGTTTAGGTGTCGTGGATGACGTTCAGTGATGGTGCAAGTGTAGCTCTCACTTCTGATTTAAGCTCTTAACAGCTCATTAAAATGTCCACTACATGTTATTGTAGCATCTTAATATCCAAAGGACGTGATCAATCCACGATTTCACTAAAAGAAGTAAATTAAAGAATTTTATATATTTTATGTTTATATTTGAGATTTTGAATCAACGATTTGAATGTATTTGTTAAAAAGATGCACCTTACATCCTGTTAGCAACGTTACTCTTATTCTGTCCTCAAGCTTCAAACATGCAGCAGAAAAGCTGAAAATCCAGTCACCAACTCAATGTATTATTTATAACAATCATTTTTAGGGATTATAACAAAAATAATTTGAGGGATTTTGCAGGAAAATAATATTTGAATATTTTCCTACATGCCTTTGTTTGCTCCTGTGAAGACAAGCATGAGTAACACCTGCTTTTTTCTTTATTTATCATTATTTTGAACCCATTTTAATGGGGACCTTCTGCGTTCATGTTCCTCCATATTTACCCTGGACTCCACACAGGAGTTTTGACCAGAGGTGTGGATTCGAGTCACATGACTTGGACTCGAGTCAGACTCGAGTCATTAATTTTATGACTTTAAACTTGACTTGAAAAAATGTTCTAAGACTGTGACTTGACTTGGACTTTTACACCAATGACCTGGGACTTGAATTGGACTTGAACCGGTTTACTTGAAAAGACTTGATATTTCACCCCAAATATA
This sequence comes from Neolamprologus multifasciatus, assembly GCF_963576455.1. NCBI lineage: Eukaryota > Metazoa > Chordata > Actinopteri > Cichliformes > Cichlidae > Neolamprologus > Neolamprologus multifasciatus. Next base: position 27,893,629 of record NC_140457.1, on the reverse strand, counting down.
AAATTTTACACGCATATTATATAGATAGTGTGCACCATTAATTCAATTCATTCATTCATTTATTCAAACCACACTCCGTACGTATGAGTGCGTGAGTGTAGCGCAGCCAATCAAATTAACCAGATTTTTTTTAAAAAAGAAAAACGCTCAAAAATGTTATTTTTTTGAGGTACATAAACTATGAAGTAGTCAACAAAAACCAAAATGCAACATGCAAAACATGCAAGCAGAGAATCACAGACAGAGATGGAACAGCTTCCAACTTTGTCCGACAGTTGAAGTTGCATAAAGAACGGTAGGTGGTGCTTCTCTTTTGCTACGATGAGATCATGACTTCATCTAACTAGCAAATCTTGTCCAGGCTCCGTTGGTGATACAGTTGTTTTTAATGTGTATGATATTTTTGTCATGCGATTTTAAAGCCGGTCCTACAAGTGCATCCAAGAATAACATGCAGCTTATCTCAGAACTGTCAGTGAAAATTATTCTTGGAGCAAAGTTTAATTGAGCTGCATTTTATAGAGGTGCAATTTCACAATTTGTGTATATTTTCTAAGTTCACTATTTTGTCATGTGTTGAGAAAAACACAGATTTAAAAATTACATGGTCTAATATTTACAGTTAGCATAACTGCAACATGCTTTTTTCGTTTTTTTTAAAGACTCGAAAGGACTTGAAATTCAAAGTTTCAGACTTGTGACTTTACTCGGACTTTTACACCAGTGACTTGAGACTCGACTCTGACTTGCCTGACATTACTTGAGACTTGACTTGAGACTTGAGGAGAAAGACTTGAGACTTACTTGAGACTTGCAAAACAATGACTTGGTCCCACCTCTGGTTTTGACTGACCTATGCTTGGTGCATCCACATTAGGGGATCACCTGTGAACACTCAGACCTCAGTGAAGAATCAAATGTTGTCTCTCACGTCAGCTGGATATGAAGCTGTGCTTGATGCATTAAGATACGTGATTGGCTGATTGATCATTCAGAGAGTGACATTCATGTCCTTCTCACTGACAGCTCCCTGCAGTACACACACACACACACAAACACACACACACACACGTGCACACACACACACACAAACACACACACACACACTTACCTTAAGTACCTTTGAATGGTTGCTTTTGCTGACTGAATGCAGAGACAGTAAAGCAGTGAATGAGCAGACTCTCCTGTTTCAGCTGACAGACTCACCTTCACAGAGGTGTCGCTGGCCTATCAGGACAGCTGCAGCAGACATCAGGTGCAGCCCAGGGAGCGCATCCTGCAGCAGCTCCAGGTAAGTGCAGCAGACACGTGTCTTTGTTGGTTCTGTTGTTACACTCTTGTGTGTCTGTTCTCATCTTTGAATCTAGCAGAGGACTGTCTGTCTGTTTTATTCTATTCTGTTGTTTTTCTTCATTTTTGACTGTCTTTAACTGTCCACTTTCTGCTGTGACCAAACAAATTTCTCACATGTGGGACTCATAAAGATAATCTCTTATCTTATCTTATCTTTGACACCCCGGCTCCTGGTCAAGCCCTGCAGACACTCTAAATCAGCGGTCGCCAACCCCCGGGCCTCGGACCGGTACCGGTCCGTGAGTCGTTTGGTACCGGGCCGCGAGAGTTGAGGCTCAGGTGTGAAATGTATAGTTTTAAGGATTTATATCGGTTTCCAGCGTTATTTTGTTATCGTTTTTATCGTTTACTTGGTTTTCCTGGGTCTTTTCACGTGTGTTATGAATAAATCTTCTTTTTTTCAGTACCAGTACTAGTTTTATTTTGTTGTATTTATCCGCGACACCTTAAAGGCCGGCCCGTGAAAATATTGTCGGGCATAAACCGGTCCGTGGGGCAAAAAAGGTTGGAGACCGCTGCTGTAAAGTGTCTGAAGCAGCGTGCCCTGTGAACGAGTGGCCTTATACACTAATGAACAACATCATACTGACTTGTGAAATCAAAAACTGATTTCCATATCGAGTCAGAATCTCATGTGTGAATTAGAGAAAACCAGTCAACACATTTAAATGAATTATTGTCGTTTGGTTACGCAAAGATTTTGGTCCCAGATTTCAAAATCAGTTTGTTTAACTGCAGTTTGACAGAAATCAATTTTTAGCTCTTCTGGAGGTTTTAATTAAATTGCAAATGAGTTTGATTCTTCCAGGTTACTGAGAATGGTTGGAAATCTACGTGCAGGTTGCTAGGAGATATATATTTAGAGATTACATGTGAAAAACACAACCAGCACTCAGTGCAAGCCTCTGTGCAATATTTACTTTAAAGGGAATGGTGTTGTATTTTATATACATCCAATTGGTTTTTGTCTTTTTAAATGTTCTCTCAGAAGCTGGTAGTGCAGTCGCACAGTTATCAGTAAACTTCACAGAAGACAGGAGTGAAGTGTAAAAGACAGGTCGCATGTTTGTCGTGGAAATATTCAGAGGTGAACTTGTGATCATTTCCTAAACACTGCAAAGGTGAGAGTCTCTGTGAGTCCTTATTTTGGTCCAGAGCGATGTGACAGTTAGAATCGTACATCCTGTATGTGTTAATGTTGTCAGCCGCCCAGGAAGAAGTCATATTTACAGTGGTTTCTTTCCTCTATGATCCTCACAGTGAACTCATGTTGTAATGTGTGTTAAAACTGTTGGCTGCATTAAACAAAATGAGTCGTTTTCAGAAACAAGGGCAGTTCCTGCAGTATGAACATATTTGTACCTGAACAACATTAAAAACATTTGAATTCAAAGCTCGGCCACAGAGCCGCGTGTCTCAAACCAACAAAGTGAAATATTGCTTTAAAAGCAGCGTGTGTAACCTTGTTCTTCTATGCAACATCAGCAGTTCTGCTGATAAAATAAGCGTAGCATGCAATGATATGTCGGCTCTGCAGAAAGGATCAATATCAACTGTGACCTGGTACAGTTCAAGCCTCAGACGCTGTCACAGCCATTTCATCCAAACAAAGGCACTCTCAGGTATGATGTCAGAGCATCGTATCCATGCTCCCTGCAGCTCGGTCTGTGCACACATACTGAAGTCCTGCGCTTAATTGAAATGATTTGGTTCCATCAACCTCAATCAGGCGACACAGCACGAACAGCATCTCCACTCTGAACAGGAGGCTAAGAGCAGGTTAGAAGCTCCAGCTAGTATGAATGCAAGTGATTAACACCTGTAAATAAAACGTGCACAGGTAGAAAGAGTGCACGGCACCGTGTCTAAGTTAATACTGAAGGAAAGACAGTAGTACGTGTAGTACCAACAGTCATTCTAACAGTGATGATTCTGATAGAAATCCCATTCCAGAGGTTTTTAAGGTGGCAGTAATTAAACCACGACTTGATCCTGCTGTGTTGGCTGATCGTAGATGCTCTCTAACCATGGACGCTCTCTAACCATGGACGCTCTCTAACCATAGACGCTCTCTAACCATAGACGCTCTCTAACCATGGACGCTCTCTAACCATAGATGCTCTCTAACCATAGACGCTCTCTAACCATAGACGCTCTCTAACCATAGACGCTCTCTGACCATGGACGCTCTCTGACCATGGACGCTCTCTAACCATAGACGCTCTCTAACCATAGACGCTCTCTAACCATAGACGCTCTCTAACCATGGACGCTCTCTAACCATAGACGCTCTCTAACCATAGACGCTCTCTGACCATAGACGCTCTCTAACCATAGACGCCCTCTGACCATGGACGCTCTCTAACCATGGACGCTCTCTAACCATGGACGCTCTCTAACCATAGACGCTCTCTGACCATAGACGCTCTCTGACCATAGACGCTCTCTGACCATAGACGCTCTCAAACCATAGACGCTCTCTGACCATAGACGCTCTCTAACCATGGACGCTCTCTAACCATAGACGCTCTCTAACCATGGACGCTCTCTAACCACGGACGCTCTCTAACCACGGACGCTCTCTAACCACGGACGCTCTCTAACCACAGACGCTCTCTAACCGTAGACACTCTCTAACCGTAGACGCTCTCTAACCGTAGACGCTCTCTAACCATGGACGCTCTCTAAACATGGACGCTCTCTAACCATAGACGCTCTCTAACCGTAGACGCTCTCTAACCATAGACGCTCTCTAACCATAGACGCTCTCTAACCTCTTTTATTTCAGAAAGTCTTGAAAAAGCAGTTTGCCTGTTACAGACGGTCCACAGTGGGGGGACAGTCTGTCATTTCTAGTTTCATTTTAGTGAATGGAGAGAGAGAATATCAACCAAAAACACTTTACACTTTTCCCACATGTGTGCCCACATGGACACAGCCAGTGTGGGAGTCATAACTACTGACGTCACTTTTACGTAAAGTGTTTTTATTTTGGATTTTTGTTGACATCGATCCATTAAAATCTAACTGCCATCAAATGTAGAGACGGTTTATTTAACAGATAAATTCAGCAGGGATATAATAAGCACCCAACTTTAAACTCTTACTGGACAGTGACTTTCTCTCACCCCAACCAATCACAGCAGATGGCCCCGCCCCTCCCTGAGCCTGGTTCTGCCGGAGGTTTCTTCCTGTTAAAAGGGAGTTTTTCCTTCCCACTGTCGCCAAAGTGCTGCTCATAGGGGGTCATATGATTGTTGGGTTTTTCTCTGTATCTATGAAGCGCCTTGAGGCGACTTTTGTTGTGATTTGGCGCTATATAAATAAAACTGAATTGAATTGAATTGACTCAGTGCTGACATTTAGAAAAACATAGACGTGAGAAAAGCTGCTTAACCTATAAATGCCTTTGTGAAACGAGGTCATTTGAAACGCCAGTGAGCTGTGAGATTTGGTTGGACAGTGCAGACTGTGCGCTCGCACCGTGTCATGAAAGCAGGGAGTGTTTGCTTCATCGTATTGTGAACAGCAGTTCAAACAGAGCAGTTTTGTGTTGATGATGCTGTTACTGTAACACTAAACTGTGCGACAGGACAGGCCCTGACAGCCTCCTGTGTTACTGTGCGTGCTGTGCGAGTACACAACGACAACAACACACTCCTCGTGCACATTTAGCAGCAGTGCACCTGTGGTACTAACTTCTAACCTGACATCAGCTGTAGTCGCTCTCTTATCAGGAATACAGTAGCGTGGAAAACATCAGCACATCCCAGCAGTGCAATCCTCTTTGAAACACTGCTGCTGATAAAGGTTGTGTATTCAAAGATACATAAATTGGCCTCTTTTACAATAATTCCTATAATTGAAATAAAACAACATCAGTCAGAGGGAAAAAGTAAAGACTCCTGATCCAGGAGCTTCCAGACCAGAGCTTCAGCCTCCTGCTGCGTCTGGCAGATGTTTTGAACAGATCTCTAAATTATTAAAAATAAATCATCCTGCAGGGAAGATGATCTACACATGGCATCGATTTCAAAAGAATGTCGATTTGTCCAGGATAGACAGCACCATGAGCAGATATGTGATGCAAATAATAAAAAAAGGTTTCCACTGTTACCGTCATCACAGATCTGACCTGCTCGGGAGGGATGGCAACACAAGCCCACATATGTTTAGTGACAATGGAAGCAGCTCGGTTTCCAGGTGAAAGAGGAGCAAAGGAAAAGACGTCATGTGGGAGGAGTCTGATTGCACCGAGATGACCGACAAGCTGGGAAACAAACTCAGGTTAGGATTGGACTCACAGCAGAAGGGGACGGCTTGAGGAGTGGCCATACTTACGACGAGATGATCTCCAACAAGGAAATAAATATTGTTTCTCAGTGAAGACGACACCTGTTGGAATAACGTCTGTCATTCATTAAAGGTGTGAGAGTGCATCTTTCTACAGGGTGAAGATGTTCAGCACTCAGTCCAGATCTGATATAATCAGATTAGATCCACTGACGTTAGTGTGGAGCAGCTGCAGAGGCTCAGATCACTAAAGAGGCAGAAAGCAGTGTTTACTAATCTGCTGGGTTGGCAGCTGCGCGGCATGCTAACCCAAGTTTGTGATAACACAGATTTAAAAATCGACATCGTCGGTACGTCCATCAGAATTTTCAGATGAGTTCGAATCTCAGTGACTTAAAGGTCAGAGGTCACTCACCTGGGATTTTCAAATGAACACCACAGGTGCAAAAGTCTGGGAGAAGTTTAAATGTCAGTCACCTCGTCTTCAAGGTCAGGGGTCGAACTCGAGAATTAGGCTACGTTCAAAATTCACTCCACAGATGCAGCTGTGTTTGAGTCTGAACTCAAGGTCAGAGGTCACACTTGTGAAAAGCGCTGGCTGCTGCTAGTATTTAAGAAAAATAACTTCTCTGTGTTGTGACTCACATATCCAATCCTGGATCAGACACAGGTCAGGTGATGACGACACTGGGCCAATCGTGTAAGCAGCCTATTTACCTCTGTGTCGAGTCGGGCAGCAGCGATGCTAGCAGCAGAGCTAATGCAGCTTCTGGACCCACTGCACAGTAACGCTCAGTGTCAGAGCTTTTATTTGTGTATTTTAATAAGTACGTGACCGGTGATGAGCCACAGCTGTGTGCTCCTCACTCCTATCACTTGTTAGGAAGCGTTCGGTCAGGAGCTCGGTGCTGTGAGAGCCGTCTGCAGTAAAGACGTTCACACTGACTCAGTTTATCTTGTTGCCATTATGATTTTTGAATACATCTCATTCTGCCTGCGACTAAATATTAAAGAAGCAAAAACATCTGTATTTGAGCTGCATGCACATCATCGTGCACACACATCACAGTCGCTCACGCAGGCAGTGGAAGTATTTCCTGTCTTAGCGACACTCCTCTCTGCCTTCAGTAAGATAAAGTCTCACTTTCTGTCGCACTTGAAACACAGTGTGCCATTTATAATTCATTTTATGTACATACTCACTTTACTTGGACCAAGCCGTGTTAAAGCACGCTGCTCTCCACCCACCCAGCCCCCCGGCACAAATTTCACTCGAGATCAAGGGGAATTATTTGTGGAAAATTAGAGACTTAGTAGCGCTTACGTTAAGCATACAGCCGCCGTATTATCTCTGAGGTGCTAATGAAGCGGGCTGCAACGAATGTAGGTGGTCCTCCTCAAATAATAAAATATGTATGGCTAAGCATTAGCTAAGAGGGGCAATATTTAGACCAAAAGGCTGCGTGCGAACGAATCCATAATCAGACGATGCAAATGGAAAAGACAAATGCCTAAAGAGCAAATTTATTAAATTAGGTCTTTTAAGGCGAGAGGCGATTCCCCGAGGACCAGCGCTGAAGACTATTTAAAGCCTTTTTTATTGCACCCTCGGGGCCTGCGTGCTCCTTTGAAATGCTCTAAGTGGATAAAACAGAACTGCTGTCGGAGTGGTAAACAAGAAGAAACTGTCAGACTTCACTGTACAAACCCAAGTGTTGGATATGTCGTTCACTCAGTGTAAGTAGGAAGGCGCAGTCCTGACTGTGGATCCACTGCAATGATTTAAAGTAGAACAAGACCTCAGGAACCAGTCGGTGCATGAATGCATTGGTTAGCTGCAGACGGTGGTGGTGCTGTAGCTCAGCAGTAGAGCAGCTCATCTACTGAAACCTAGACCAGTGCTGGTTGTAATGCATTCCAAAGTAACGTAATCACATTACATTTTTCAGTAATGTAGTAATATAAGACGTGACAGTTAAAGTGTGCTCCTGCACATTTGGGTTGTTTGCGTGCAGGAGGTCTGAAAACACTCGTGGACAGAGCTTTGAGTGCAGTAGCCTGAGGTTTCTAATGTTAACTAGTCATGTGATTTAGGTCGTTTTACAGTGCAACCCCAAAGTAATGTAACAAGTAGTGTACAGAGTAATTAAGTAATGCAGTAGATTACTCATAATTCTGTACACTACTTGTACATGAAGTAGGTCTGAGGGCAGCTGAGCGTCTCCTGTCACGGTGAAACGTCAGTTACAGCTGTTTTATAACCTGCTCGACACAGTGTTGGGCTTTGGGTTCTTTCTTTATAGCAAACACATTTTCCTGACTCACTGCAGTTAGCGGCGCAGCTGCTTGGACGATCTACGACCACGGCTGACGTCTGCAGGTGCAGCAGGCTCGGAGAACCACAGCTGGAGCGTCTGAGCCGGACCTTGAAGCTGCGTCTCTGCTGGAGCTTTTTCAGTTTCAGTCCAATAATATGTATTTATCTATTAGTCTGAGTCTGTGCAGCGTCTGCTTCAGACGATGATTCAGCACTGCGTCCTCGCTCAGCTGTCCAGCGTCAGTCAGAATGACGTGACAGGTTTAAAGAAAACTCCACTTTTCTTAGTTCTTCGTGTAAATATTGATTCATTTTTTGTAAATTTCAGACTAACACATTAATAAATCATTACCTTTGATCACATCATTCATTTCAGAACAATCAGCAGTTTTCATGAAGTCACAGTAATTATTCCCCGACCTGTTAAACACGTCCTGCTATTCTTCCTTTCAAACTCTTCTTATTTCAGTTTCCAGAGAAAAGTGTTTTCTGCCACTTCCAGCTCAAAGTGACGTATTTTCCCGTAAACACAAAGGGATTCTACATTAACACAACAGTTTGTATTCTTTTCAGCATGTTTGGAGAGTAAGCTTGAAATTAGTTGCATGTTGGCAAATCTTCTAATGAATAGCTTAGTGGTTGTTTCCCTTGCAGATTATTCAGTTGAGTGGACTGAAGAGAAATCAATTACTCCAACTTAACTTTCATTATTTATCCCACAGTTAAAGAAACAAAGATGGCATGACAGCGTGCCTCTCCTAAATTCAGGGTCAGATTCAATTCCCAGAAATGTTATTTTCCCAGGATAAATCCCTGTGAGGAAGGAGGGGGGAGGGGGTGAGGAGTGGGGGAGAAGAGCGAATCCCTCCAGAAATGAAAAGACAAGAGAAAATCTGTTTTTACAGACCACCGCTGCTTCCTCAGCTCTTTGATTAGCATTAATGCTGCACTGCGGAATCGCACAACTGTTATAGTCCTCACGCACGCACACGCCACACACACGCCACGCCACGCACACACACGCACACATCTCTCAGTGCCTGTGTCTAGGTGAGGATGTTTTTTCTTCTCTTAAATTAAATGCACGCTGATTGTTATTGCCCCCACCTCCCCCCGTGTGTGGAGGTAAATGTCACTAAGTAAGTGCCACAGGATTTTGCTGGGCGGTACTTCGCAGGTTTCACGTGCAAAATAAAAGCTGGGGGGCGTGTGAGCGCGCGGGCTTATCGGGAGGGGGGCCGGACATATGTCGCCGCTCTCATTACGGGCCGCGGCGGCGATAACGGGCACTTAGTGCTACACTTGAAACGCGCCACGGCCACGGTGGAAGAACGCTGCTGCTAACAGGTCTGTCACTCACGCAGCCCGACACACCCTTTATGTCACGTCCCACTGTAGTTCGGCTCTAACGCTGCGTGGGAACGTGGATACGCGCGTGTCTGCGCGCTAAACAGTCTATTTTACTTTCTGTGCGGCTAATTGAATTGGGAGCAGTCGCAGTTAAACTGAATGGCACGTGTGATGCGCTGTTGGTAGTGGCCTATTAGGGCGAATTGAATTTGCACGCTCGGGTGGCTGCACATGTAATATGAGTGCTTTTGGAGGGGGGGCTCGTCACTGAAATGACCACGTTTTAAACGTAATCTGTGTGCGCCTGACATCAGTGATCGACTAATCGAGAGGCTTTAATGTTGAAGCCCAGTCAGTGCAATATTCTCCTCTTTGCTTCCTAAACATGTTTCATCCAAACCAA
>NC_140457.1:27838913-27878913 GCF_963576455.1 Neolamprologus multifasciatus | reverse complement strand
TAGATGGTGACTGGTAGGAGAGAAGAATCCACCAATCAGATCTGAGATAGGATTAACCCGTGTGGGGGTAAACGAGCTCGTCCTCGGCCCCCAAACTGAACCTGGCTTTCACCATTGTCAGGCTCGTGTAAATGCACAAATATTGCAGTAGTGTTCATTATTTATTTTATTTATTTTATAATCCTTCGATGAGCAGAGCCAATCACACTCCAGTCTCTGCTGCCACGGCGATGGTCAATAACAAGTGTTTCTGTAAACCAAAGCAACCAGAGCTGTGAGCACAAACAGAACATGCTGGTCTGATAGGAAGAATATTTGAATAATATCATTATTATAGCAGCTCTGCAGCCTGGATCATTAAAGTAGACTGCAGTAAATACTCATATTTAAAGTGACTTAATGTACATAATAGTTTTATTTAAAAAAAGCTCAAAAACATCAAAGAAATCAGTGAAAAGCAGCAGCTGTAAGTAGCTTTTTATACAACAAGGTTTCTAACCTGTCAGCCAAGTTTAAGGTGAAAGACAGAAATAGGAGACAGTAACATATGAACACATAAGAATCCAGATGTTTCATGCATAAAGAAGCACACAGCATGTGGACTCTGTAGCTGCCGCTTTTTTCTTTTTACCTTTATTGTTGGCTGCAGGCAGCAAAGAAAACAACCAACATGTGAGTGATGGGGGAGGGGTCATTTTATTCTTTTAATATCATCAAAGGAGCCTAATTGTTGTCCAAAGAATAAGATGCTTAAAATGGATAAAAGCGCTTGAGAAAAATGTCAAACACGCCCATGAATCCTGTTGCTTTGGTGTTTCTAACATATATATGATACTACAGCTCAGTGAGATCCTCCTCCACCTGAACAGCACCATACATGTGTGTATAATATTAGCATGTATGTGTCTGTAAACACGTTTGTTCTTGAGTGTGAGCGTCTCAGTTAAGATAATTCCAGGGATAAATTCAACCACCTCTACAATTACACATCAGCCTCTCGCACACACAAACAGTTTGTGTCCCATTGATCTGCCTAATTCCTTCAACGGGAGCACATTATGGCTGTCGTCCTTTGTCTCCCGCCTTGCTCTCTTCTGTGCGGCGGTGGAGGCGAGCGAGGAAAGCCTTCCAAGTCCTTTTGTGCTCCACGTGTCTCTTTGAACAATGAATCGTATTTAGCAACGAGAAAGGAAACGAGGCGCCGCTTGGAAAAGAGAAGAAGGTGGCAATTCAGCGAGCCAGCAGAGATGAGTCGACGCAGAGAGGGGGGGGGGTTAGTCAGGACGCCTTTGACTGACACGTGGGGATGAGAGAGGTGACAGGGGCTGGGCAAGGCTTTACGGGGCCTTGAGCACAACTGGGCACCCCGCACTGCAATCTGCTTTTTGTTGATGAAAAGAGAGAAACTAGCTGAACACGGGCTCTGTGCAGCCAGTAACAGCACAAATGAGCTGACGGGACCAAAGACCATGAAGATTTTTAATTTGCTCACGTTTGGGGCCCCCTGGTGGATGTGGGGCCATCATTAAAGCCTCCACTATGTAATATTCTCTGCAGATATTCATTCAAATGAGACATTTTTAAATCAAAAATAAACAAAAGAAGGCGAGATATCTGCCAGGAAATAATCAGAGCGACATGTGACTGATACAAACCATCTCTGGTCTTTGAAACACCAGAGACCTGAGGTACACATTACCCTGAACGACCTCCTGTAAGCGATGTTCATCAATCCACAGTCGCTGTTCCTTGTTTTGCTTGTCAGGGCAAAAATAAAAAAGCGTGTTTCCCGCTCGCTGCACAAATCTGCCACCTCCAGTGATTGATGCAGTCAAATTAGATGTATGTGGAACACTGGCTCTGAAAATGAACACATCAACTGATGACCAGCTGTTTCTAATTATTATACACTGGTTAATTAGGACGCTGTGTCACCATCAACGGTGGCGGTAAACTGTGTGAAATTCATAATTCATACTGTGGCATCCAATAAGCTCCCCGATCACACCAGCACAGTGGCGTGGATGGCGAGGCCGTACGGAAAAAGGCCGGGGAGGGTGGAGGTGGAGGGTGGAGGGTGGAGGTGGAGGGTGCGCTGCTGGTGCCAGATCTGTGTGCGTGTGTGCGTGTGAGCGTGCATGCGTGTGTGTGCATGTGTGTGCACATTCTTTGTCACGTCTCCAGCTTCCTCCTCTCTGTGTCTGTCAGCAGGGCGTGCATGTAGGTGGCAGCTTGGCGTGTCTGGATCTCAAAGGTAAGACGAGCCCCTCACTCTGTCATTATTAAGCATGACTGTGACTTCATGCTGCACCCGGTCATTTTGTAATGTTTCTGCAATCTGCTGACCAAACAATCCAGTGTACCAGAAGCTGGTGACTCTTTGAGGTGATTAGTTTTATATGGTTTTCAAACCAACATCAGATCCAAACACTAATCAGAGCTGATGTGTGATTCAGAGACCGTTGGTGTGCACGTGTAGGGTCAGAGGTAGGGTTAGGGTGGTTTGCCCATGTCAGAAGCACTATGGTTAGTCACACATGTAGTCCTGTGTATACCAAACCTGTTAGCTAGCAACCAGCCAACAGTTTTCCAGACACACAAACTATAAACAGGTTAGCCTAAGGTCTGATATGTGCAGTTATTCACATGCACATTCTGACTTAGCTCCGATTGGCTGGTTTCTATACTTGTGATCTTCCCACACACGTGACGCTAACAGGCGAGCTGCAGAGCACTCTGCAGGTTAAGCATGTTTCTCTCCTCTCTTCTTCACTTCTTACCTTTCCATTAGAAATGCAGAGACACACAGAGAAGCAAAGAGCCTCAGCCTGTGGATGATTCAGTCAGATTGCTCCAAATGATGGCCAACATACAGAGAGTGCATGTTAAAGACAGCAGCTTCCTGTTTCTCAAATACTTTTCAGCACGGCGACAAAATGCAACTGAACCTAAATTCAATTTTTTTCAATTCAATTTTATTTATATAGCGCCAAATCACAACAAAAGTCGCCTCAAGGCGCTTCATAGATACAGAGAAAAACCCAACAATCATATGACCCCCTATGAGCAGCACTTTGGTGACAGTGGGAAGGAAAAACTCCCTTTTAACAGGAAGAAACCTCCAGCAGAACCAGGCTCAGGGAGGGGCGGGGCCATCTGCTGTGATTGGTTGGGGTGAGAGAAGGAAGACAGGATAAAGACATGCTGTGGAAGAGAGACAGAGGTTAATAACAGATATGATTCAAATCCTGGTTAAATCCTGGTGCGCTGGTAAAGATGTTCACCTGAGCTCAGTTCAGATCTGGTCTCCAAGCTTTGCTTGTAGCACCACGGTAGAGCTGAAAGTCCTCCAAACCCTGGTCATGATCTTAATGCTGTTATCCTGAAATAATACTAAACATAGCATTTGATTTATAATAATAGACATAAATCCTGGGTTACATCTTAGCCTTGAACCCAAACCGCTCTGCAGTGCAGTTTATATGCTGACACTGATGTTAACTAAACCCTAACCGTGGCTGGGTCGTCTGTTTCCCGGTGGAGAGGCTAAGCTTGACCTAACACAAATATCAAATCGTTATCATCAACTGAATTTAAACACAATCTCGTCCTGTTGATTAAAGTACAGTTTAGCTCTAAATGAAACTAATCCACGTCCAGAAGAGTCCGCGTCTCCCCTCAGTCTGTCGGCCGGTGATTTTCCTGCATATAACTGAAGTTTTAAATCCAAACTGACGCTCTTCTCCTGTTCGAGGTCTTTAAACGTGCTAATATGGAGAGCGGGAGCCACATCTGCATACAGCAGCAGTGTAAACTTGTGCGTGATGCCATGATGGGCGTCACTGTCGTCACGCACTGATGACATCTGACTGCGGGTGCTGCTGCCTTATTATCTTTCCGACGCAGGGCGGATTAGAAAAAATGGGATTTCAGATGGCTCTCCCTTCAACCCCACACGCCCTCTGCCATCGCTCAGTTAGGTGATTATTGTTAAAACAGAGGGGAAAAATCATTTTGGAAATAATTATGATAGTAATTATCGTTCCCCCTTCTTGGCCGGGGAGATAAGAATGAACCCAGGAGATAGAGCAAAGGGGGGGAGACTAAGAGTCTTAAAAGTCACATGAATTTGCCTGATCAGTCACAGCTTAATGTGGAGTGTGACTTCTGAGCAGGCTGGAGTGACTTCCTACAGTAATCAGATTACAAAGTGGTAACATCAAACCCTACAATGGCCTAAAGAGCTCAACGCTCTGAAAATTAAGAAAATACCTTTATTAATTTGACAACACGTGCTGCAGTTACACACGACACGCGTACTGAAGCCTGCAGCGACGCAGTAACAGTGGAACAGCTTGAACTGATGGAGACGTGATCTTAGTTCCTCTGTATTTGCCTGTTTTCTCAATAATCCCAACAAACACTAAGAAACAGGGATTAGTGACAAAAATCAGAAAAGCACTTTTCTAAATGTGAACCCTCATATTTCATATTTCAGTGTAAAATATGGTGTCTGTATTAATTCATTGACACTGTGAGTGGAATTAATGATTAATTAATTAATTAATGACAGTCACAAATCGCACATGCTTAGGCTACGAATGCAAAGATTTTATGTTTTGATTAAAACTAAAATCCCAGCCACGTGTCCCTCGCTATAACGTGGTTTTTACAGCGCATTGTGTTCTGCGTCCTGATTGGCTGTAGATCATTGTTTCCTGTACAGTACAGTACGTGTTCAGCTTGTCAAATTTAAACAGATCTTCGATCCTAGCAGCGTGACTCTGAAGTGCTGCCCTGTATGTTTGCCTTTGGTTTCATTCTGTAACAGTGGACTTATTTTTCTACGAAAGTTTGAACTTTGAGAGTTTAAACAAGCGAGAAAAATGTTCATGCCTGTCTCTATAAAGTGTGTAGTGACGGGCCTTAAAACATCTGTGATAATTAAAGTTGGCTACTTAGCTGATGTCATCCATCGCAGTAACTAGCTGTGTCCCAAAACATAGGCCGCATCCTTCGGAGGACCTGGCCTTCGCGGTCTACGAAGGCCAACTCATGAAAGAATAAAGTTACGTAGAAACCAAGCACACCATTGTTTTTCTTGTGACATTACCAATACGTTTGATGTGTCACATGGCCCTCTTCCTATTGGAAAAACAAAAGTTGTAGTCAAGATGGCCGACTTCTAAATGGCCATCATGGTCACCGCCCATCTTGAGGAGTTTGCCCCCTCACATATATTAATGTGCCACAAACAGGACTTTAATATCACCAACCATTCCCATGTTATTACGGTGTATCCATATAAATGGCCCACCCTGTATACAGAGATTACGCTCTGGTCCAGAGTGCTCTCGGCCCCTGGGCCGAAGGCTCATCTTCTAACAGGACAATGACCCCACGCACACAGCTGAAATAACGGGACAACTGCGTGATTGTCCTTGAGCCAGAGGCGCACTTGAACTCAGCTGACTGATGGTTCCTTTTCTTGCTCGGGTTTCTAATGCCTGAGGTCTTCACTAAGCAGCTGTGCCCATCTTCACATGTACTCATGGATCTTTATTGTTTCATCCTGAATAGTGGTTCTGACACTCACTAGTCCTCAGCTTCCTTCCTTCCTTCCTTCCTTCCTTCCTTCCAGTAAGCCTACCGTCTCAGGATGCTGGATTTAAGGTGAACCTCCATGCATGGTTAGACGTTTTCTTGTCTTAATGCCAGAGGCCACATACCTGCCCGTTAGAAGATGCCCTGCTCTTCCTGAGCTACAGCCAGTTCTGCCTTCTGGCAGTTCCCCTCAGTCCTGACCATCTCTCTGTTGCGACTACACTTCTCCAGTCCACATGGTGTTTGCTGTAGATCCTACAGTGTGGAACATCTGTTTTCTTCTGACTTCTTTCTCTCTTGTATACCTCTTCAAGTGACTAGCCAAGGCTGTGAGTCTTTGGCCGTTTCTAAGGCCTCCAATAAAGGCAACTTTGGTCTTTATTGTCCACGTGTGCTCCAGTTGTTCCTTCCGTCCCTGCTAGTTCTCTATTTTTTTATGCTCCTGCTTCCTGATGTTCGTGTCCACTGGGATTTCCACATCTGTCACAACTGTGGTCTTCTGCTACTTGTCCACCCCTGCCGTGTCTGGTTGGTAGGCCAGCAGCTGCCTGTCTGTCTGAAACTCCCACAGGACCTTAGCCGTGTTGTTATCATCATTATTATTACAAGTCCCCATCGGGACTTGTAATAATAATAATGGATTGGATTTATATAGCGCTTTTTTTTTATAGGCACCCAAAGCGCTTTACAATACCACTATTCATTCACTCTCACATTCACACACTGGTGGAGGCAGCTACAGTTGTAGCCACAGCTGCCCTGGGGCAGACTGACAGAAGCGAGGCTGCCATATCGCGCCATCGGACCCTCTGGCCAACACCAGTAGGCGGTAGGGTCAAGTGTCTTGCCCAAGGACACAGTAATACACACAACGACCAGGACAGAGAGCCCGGGAATCGAACCGGCGACCTTCCGGTTACAGATTGGATAGTCTCCAGGCACCTTTGCATAGTCTGCAACTAAACACGACAGATGGAACATGGTATTAATTAAGTCATTTTGAAGGAAATGTCATTGTTGAGTGTTTTACCAAAATAAAATAAATGAGTTCTGAAGTTTTACACGGACAGGAGCAATGAATAACAACTACATATTAATATAATGATATAATTTACCCAAAACAAACCACACTCTGCTGTTGCATGTTTATAACATGCAGAGGTGTGCCCATCACTGAGTCTGTTACAGATTTGGCAGATTTTCCACTGCTCGCTTATGTTGCACCAGTTTTATCATTTGATTGTGGTGGTTTCTATTATATGAAGCTTCTGGAGATGACTACTGGTTTGTAGTTGTGGTATATGAACAAAATAGAAATAATTTGAATGTCATTATTACGATATGTCTTCTCTGTGTGATGTTATGAGTATAAAGTGGCATCAACTTGAATTCCTCAGGTAAATTATAAAAACATAATTAAATGTATTAGTTGTAATTCACCACTGGGTTCTGGCACAAAGGATACGTTGCCAGTTTAGACATTGTTATATGTATATTACTGTTATATACCGTTAAACTGTTCATTTCACATTCAGTGTGCAGGTAAAGTAATCAGACTACATTTAGCAGCTTCAGAAGTTGAGGTGCTGTATTATTGATTAGGATGGTTTGCAGGCAGACAGTAATCAATGGCCCCTCCAGCATTCACATCTTGGAAGTCCAATCATGAAAGACTGGAGCTGTCATCGTTATTTCTCTTTCTGTGTTTCTGATTAACTCTCAGAACTTTATTAAAAGAAAACACACACAGATAAACTTTGCTTATAAGGGAAGTTGTTTTGTCGTGATTTTTGCTGAAATGTTCATTTCAGAAAAAAGGATAAAGCACATTTAGAGTAGTGCAATTTTGCCTGTTAGCAAACAGCCTCCCAATTATCTTCCCTTTGATTGCTTGCCTCCATCAAGGTGAGCGATTAGACCACCGCTCCTGTGAAGCTCTGGAAGTCGTCCTGAAATCGCTGCACTTTGATTTCATCAATCTGCAGGCAGCCCAACTGGAAGAAAATGTGAGTTTTATGAGCAAAACTTATTTTGCTCATCTTCATCTTGCAGTTGCAATACAGTTTCATATTCAGGCCTTCGCTTGTATCAGATTAGAGGCTATTTTTTTCCTTCCAAAGAAACTTCATAACATTCCTGTCAAATTTGGGGCCCTGCTTTCTTTATTTTTTTTCCCTCTGCTTTTTTTTCTATTCCAGGGAGCATCGTCCTTGTTGGATATGATTTTGTACTATGAATCTACAACACATCTTGACATTTCTGACAACAGCAGTATGGGAACATCGAGTTGGAGGGCCCTCGCTCATTTGATAAAGCAGGTTGGCTGACGCAGTGGAATAGCAATCTTTTCATGTAGGCTATCTCCCAGGGATAATGTACATCCTGCAAAGTGAGTTTGTGGCACATTACCGGGACTGAAGATGCAGGGCAGAGCAAATCGGGTGAGAAGTTCTGCTATGAACATCAACACAAACGCTGGATCATCACAACTAGCATTAGCAGGCATAGCTCGTTAGCTCTGAGGGTTAAGTGACTGTTAGATTAATATCATCAGGGAGGGACAGAATGAGAAATTTGACTCTGAGTTCACGTAAAGACCAAAGGACTGTCGAAGCTTCTTTAGTGCTGCTGCATTTTAACCCACGGCTTGGTAAGAGCTCTGGCACATGTTGTGGCAATAACAGTGGATCTCACTGACTATGGTCACAACAGTATAAATATTTATAGTTTTGTGAAGTGTTAGAATTCAAATGAAATGAAGGCAAAAAACTGAAAATATGACGAGCACTGGAAGGAACAATTCAGTTTTATTTACACAGTTTTATTTATATTGTAAGGTCGACCCTACAATAACACACAGAGAAAAACCCAACCATCATATGACCCCCTATGAGCAGCACTTTGACGACAGTGGGAAGGAAAAACTCCCTTTTAACAGGAAGAAACCTCCAGCAGGGCCATCTGCTGTGATTGGTTGGGGTGAGAGAAGGAAGACAGGATAAAGACATGCTGTGGAAGGGTTAACATATCTCTGTTATGTTAACAGAGATAACATAACAGAGATATGTTATCTCACGCAACTTTGTGTGTTTGGTTCCTTTTGCTACAATTATGACTTAATAATTATTTATAGTTTCACTTTTAGTTTTAATATCAGGGCTTTCATCTCAGGGTCTGTGTGGGGGCCAGCCTTGGTCCACTCTTTGTGAAGCCCTCCAGTGGTTTCAATGAACATTTATTGTTGCTTGTTCAGTTTTCCTTCCAATCAACTTTCCGTTAGCAGTTTTCCAAACAGCACTCAGTGAGCAGCCGGCCTTTACAGCAATGACCTTTGCCCTTACAGAGGGTGTCAATTATCGTCTAGTGACAGGTCAGCAGGCTTCCCCATGATTGTGGTTGCGTGTACTGAACTAGACAACGTATTTGGGAATACTTTACTCACACTAGAAATGAAATTTCCTGATAATTTGAGATTTTCATGAACTATAAATCATAATCACCAAAATGTAACAAGTAAAAAATTATTTTCTATGTAATGAAAATGTTATGAAAAAATGTAACCTTTTCTCATTTCTGAGATCTACTACTTTGATAAGCTTGGCCGAGACACCCATAGCCCCAACAGCTCTCCATATCCTCCAGCAGCATGGACCTAACCTCCCTGTCACTCAGGGTTGTTCTTTCTCCGGGTTTTTTCCCAGCGTTTGATGTCAGGGAGGACAGACAGGTCAGTCCACTGTTCGAGTGCGAGTCCTTAGAAGCACCTTCTCCACTTGTCTTTCCACAGGTCTGAGCGTTTGACAGCAGCTGGTGAAGCTCTTTCTTTCAATATTCATCCTCCCCTTCTCTTCTTTTCTACTCTTGGTCAGATCAGACATTCTGACGAGTCTTTTTTCTGCAGTTGTCTGTATTCACTCTGTCTGCACCGTGTGTGTGTTTCAGAGTGTGTGTCTCTACAGACTGGATGTCTGCAATGTGGCCTTGGTCGACTATCCTGTCCAGGCTCTGTCTAAAGCGCTGCGGAGCAGCCGGCTCACAGTGCTACACCTTCAGCATGTTCAGCTCAGCGGGATGCCGCTGTACACACTGGGTAAGACGTGTGCGTGTGCATCGCTCTGCACTCGCAGCCTGCTTTTTTGCAACGATTTTTAAAGATGTATTTTTGAAATAGTGTCTGTGCATATAGCATTTGTGTGTGCATGGGTTTAAAAATGTGGGTTTTTGTGCACGTTTATATGTGTGCATGCGTGCGTGGGGGTTTGCGTCCTGGCTGCCAGAGCCTTTATAGACATGTGCAGTGGTGTGTAAAGTGACAGGTAAGAGATTAGGCCTTTAATCCAGGTCCAGACCTGCAGGGAGGGTCACAGGTCAAAATCTGGTCCTGCTGGCCACAGAACACACACTCGTGCACACACACACACAGTTTGGAGTCGTGTATGTTAGATACATATTAGGACGTAATGGGCTGTGAGCATGCTCGCACTGCACACACAGCTATACGTGTTTACAGCATACAAAGACCCACAAATGATTCAAACTTCAGCACATCTATCTGACCTTCACTGATGTTTGTGACCTCGCAACACTGTGGAAGGACAAGGAAAGGAACTAGGATGGTGACTAGGAAGGATGCAGGACTTTATGTTCGTGACCTGTGCACAGACACACACACACACCTACAAACACACAATCAGTGGGTGAGTGTATATCACAGAAATACACAAAAGGCTAACAGAACACCCAGGGTGGGTACACAGATGGACATATAGCATCTCACACACACACGCACGCACGCACGCACGCACACACACACACACACACACAGTTTGATTAAATAATAAGTGCAACGTGAGGAGTTATTAACAGCCTTAAGGAGGCAAAGCAGTGATGTAGCAGTAAATTTATCACAGCGCCCAAAGTGCTCTACGGAAAACTAATTTTCTTGCTTTAAAGCTGCTTTAATTATAATCCCACAACAATCACAGGACGATGTGGTTCTTTGAATCCTGGTACATGAACTGGTGTAATAATAAATCCGTCTCTGTGTCCGACTGGGACACAAATATCAAAGACAGCATCTGATCTGCTCTCAGCTGGGAGCAGGCAAAGACCCAAATGGACGCAGTGTGCCGCCCACATCCCAACTTGTTCCTCCAACATTTGCAGCTCCTTCCTGGATTTCTTTGATATTTTCAGGCTGCTAAAGATTCTGCTCCTCCCATGCTCATCCTCACCCCACTCCTGCCTCTGCTATTACCGAGGCCCACCGGCGCCCTCCTCCTCCTTCCCTCCCAGCAGGGGGTCCCAGCTGAGGATCATTGCCTTCGATTCGAGGGGCTCGTGATTGCGGGATTGGGTGCTTGCAGTGGAGTCGACCGGATCAATCCCACTGATACCACCATTTGGTTCCTACTGTGCCTGATGACAATGTTGGCATTCCACATGCAGCCCAACAGGCTTGATCAAATCTGCAGCATCGATCTGGATGGAAGGGCAGCGAGGACCCAGACAACACGGACACATGTACAGTACACATGACACACATACACAGGGAACGCCCACAGCGCACACATAAATACAGAATATGTCTACAAAACAGCGTCTCAGCTGTGATAAAGAAGTGAAAAGACTGGTAACGATGGTGCACAGTGATATTTGGAGCAGAGGGTCGCGGAGCTTCGCTGGTGCTTTGTTAGGTCTCCTGTGCTGAAAACTCTGCTGTTAACAATGGCTTCAAGGAGAAACACTTCTTTGGTGTAATTACTGATAGAGATTTTCAGTAATTACACTTTGTGCTCCTGTTTTCATGTTCAATCAGTCGTACCCAGCTGGCCTGTGCTGGCACTCACAGGACAGGACAGTGGCACAAAGTTCATAACATTAGCTTCATTTGGTTAGGGCTCAGATTTCCTAGATTTGAGATGTATTTGGGCCGTGAGCAAGAAGCAGGAGCTTCTGATAGCTGTGTGCCATACTGCATATTTGGTATCAATCCGATACCAAGTAAACACGGGCCAGATCGCCGATACTGAAATCGATACCGATACTTTTCAATAAATAAGGTGGATGCTCATTGAATCTAAATCTCAATTAATTTTCATGACCGTAAGTGTTTCTTGTAATGTTTCCTTTTTTTATTACTAAATAGTTAAAACCCAGGACATAATTAGCACAAAGTTTATAATTAAATAGAAAATGCTTCATTATCATTTTTTTAGAAACATCTTAAATAAAAAGTGCCGCAAACCAGGAAACAAATGAAAACAAACAAGTACTGATGAGAAACTATAATACTAAAATTACAATTAAAATCCTCAACAACAAAAACAACAACTGGTGAAAATATAAATATATGTAAACAACCCCAAAGCGTCTAAGTCACGTGACGGCGCAGCATCTAAACGCAAGAGGGGGGAGGAGCAAAGTGTGCCTGCGCTGACACAGGAGCGGCGAGTCCGGCAACCTGGCTGTTTGTCTTTGCTGAAGCACAGCATTGCAAACAAGAGCAGAACTGAAAGTAAAACATCAACCAGGCTAGTATCGATCTGATACCGATGCTGACTTGATATCGATACAATCGATATTTGGATCGATCGGCCAGCACTAGTTTTAGATTCCACCCTCACCAATGGAGTAAATGGTAAATGGTCTGTATTTGTATAGTGCTTTACTAGTCCTTAAGGACCCCAAAGCGCTTTACATATCCAGTCATCCACCCATTCACACACTGGTGATGGCAGCTACATTGTAGCCACAGCTACCCTGGGGCGCACTGACAGAGGCGAGGCTGCCGGACACTGGCGCCACCGGGCCCTCTGACCACCACCAGTAGGCAACGGGTGAAGCGTCTTGCCCAAGGACACAACGACCGAGACTGTCCAAGCCGGGGCTCGAACCGGCAACCTGGGAGGATGGATAGCTCTGCTTCCCTTCACATCAGTAAACGATGCACAAATGTGTCATCATTAACATCTTTTTGACACTCTCACATAATTTCTTCAGGGATTATTAAAGTATTGTGATTCTGAAGTCTGTCATTGTGAGTCCCAACCCTAGCCCCGAAGAAAAACGTTGTATTTATGGAAAATATTAAATCAATTGATGTTTATCTGATAATCTGCTGATTACCCAGACAAAACAATAATATATATATATATATATATATATATATATATATATATATATATATATATATATATATATATAGCGAGAGAGAGAGAGGATGCTGCCCCCCGCCCCTCCCTGAGCCTGGTTCTGCTGGAGGTTTCTTCCTGTTAAAAGGGAGTTTTTCCTTCCCACTGTCGCCAAAGTGCTGCTCATAGGGAGTCATATGATTGTTGGGTTTTTCTCTGTATCTATGAAGCGCCTTGAGGCAACTTTTGTTGTGATTTGGCGCTATATAAATAAAATTGAATTAAATTGAATTGAATTGAATTGAATTGAATTGCTGTGTAGCATAAGCTCAAGGTTACGGTAATCGCTGAGGACTTAGAGTTCAGCGTATTAACCTGCAAGAATAACTGAAGTAATGTGAAGCCATGATCAGCTTTGCATTTGCCAGCTTAGTTGTCCTATCATCACTTGTCTGTTCCAGTTGGTGCACTGAAGACAAACCAGGCGCTGCGAGAGCTACACCTTGCTAATAACCTGTTGAACAGCTACCAGGATGCCCTTCATCTGAGAGACCTGCTACGGTTCAACAACACTCTGCAGACACTGGAGCTCAGCAACAATGCTGTAGCAGATGCTGGTAAATGTTCATACATAAATCATAGAACTACATGGTTCACAGTCTACTGTGTAGATGTGAGATGGGCCCTGAGTTATACAGTCATAGGTGAAGATAAACTGCTCATACATTACAGGTAGATGAAGTTTGCAAACATGCACAGACCAACTATTATTATTTCACTAATACAGACATGCGGATGTGTAAGGCACATAGCAACTTACATCAGAGTCACTACAACCAACACTCCCACCATACATCTGGAAGTGCCAACTCCAGCACAGACAACAATGAAAGTTTGTCTGTGCCGTCTGCTAATAAACATATTTTACTGTTTGTTTTCAAGGTTTGGAGGAGCTGTGTGACGGTCTGAGGCGGCAGAAAGGAGGTCTCAAGGTCTTACTGCTGAGGAATAACCAGATTACTGTAAAAGGCATGGAGCATCTGGCTAAAACTCTGGTGAGGAACAAAGTGTTGCTTCTTTATGTGGAACAAAATCCAATAATGTGAAGAGTCAAAGGGTTGAATGAATACAGTGTCCGGTCATTTTGAGCCGTGTAAAGACATTAAGGACGACAGTGTTAGTGACAGTTAGCATTAGGGTTGCTAACTGTGGCTAGCAGAGGAAACACACGCCTCTTAGAGCGTGTTTTAGGACCACTGAAGCTGTGGACCCTAACCCTAACCCTGTGGAGACATTTATGTGCCATCAAACCAACTGAAGCAAAGTGAAAACAGAAGAAACAGGTATGACCCAAACTCAGCGTACGCCTGTGCGGCGCACCAACATGGATAATATGATGAAAGAAGGCAAACTTGTATGTATGCTGCTCCCTTACTCACCACAGTATCCTGACACAATCCCAGAAGTGTGAAGCACCACTCAGTGTAAAACAGTCCGAGCATGTAAATAAACCACACCCAGGCCAATCCTACATGTGTGGCTGGATGTCTGCAAGTCATAGCTTCTTCTAGGTCGACACACCCTGAGTTAATGTGTGAAATGCTACATTAAAGAAGGCTTAGCAGCAGAGATTCAGACTAATCAGGAAAATGTTTGCTGAGTTATTTTTGCAACAAGAATCTTTCTGGCACTTCCACGTTGGCTTAACTGACCTGATGCTGTGTCCATCTTCTTATACAGTCTATGCATAAGTGATGTGTTTCATGTCAGCTGCTTGCCTCTGAGCGTCTGCACACACACCTATGATGTACTGATACTACATGTCTGCAGCATTTTATCTGGAAAAGCTACATTTACACATCTATCATCCGGGTCCATGTTTGTCACGTGACGTCTCATCATTGCAGTGTTTCTTTTAAAATGTAACTGTGAACACTGAATAGTTCAGCACGCTTCAACGACACCAGCACGACATGCTGTCCAATCACGTGTGAAGGCAAAAATGTTTATTCTTGTCTCACATGGCTCGCTGCCTGGCTTCTGACTGTCTCCATGCCATGAATTGTACAAATGGGAGTAATGGCTCACTTTTAGGCAGCCGGCTGCACCCATGAAAGACGACGACACAAACATGCACACCGCTGACTGACACTCAGAGCAGGTCAGCATCAGGTTAAAGTGTTAAGGGTTAACATTCATGCAGGTTTGTCATATCAAGTTTTTACCTCATTTTTAAGCTGTGATGATAAAATGACAGCAGTCATACTGTCAGTAGAGGTCTGACAGCGTGCCTAATATGAATGTTGATCTCAAACCTGCGCTCACTGCCAGATTTAGTAGTCATGCAGTGCATCTTTATGTTCTTTGGATCTGCTTTTGTGCACATTTCCAAGACTGAGAATATCTCTTTGGTGGAGGAGATTAGACGATCCAACGTGGTTGTTAAGATTCGAGGGCGTTAATAATGAGTTCATTTTATGGGTTATATTTTTAAGGAAACACCTTTATGTTACTGACACTAGGCTTGTTGAGCATGTGGCTGAAATACAGTGAAACCTGTTAGCATCTGTCCGACGAGCGCTGCTAAACCAAGAGCCAGGATGGTGGTCAGCAAAGACTCGACCCGAGCTTCATTTCCAGCTGATACTTTGTGCTTCCCTCTGTGTGGAGTTGTGGAACATGAGCCTGGAGAGATGAGTCCAACCTCCCAGCATCGCTGCACAGTCCTAATAACATGCATTCCTTCTGTGTGATTGGCAGCATAAACTGTACCCTCCTGTCATGTGAGTGGCGATTGTAAAAGTCAAAAGGCTGGAAATTAAAGGCCTCTCTCTCTGTCTCAGCACACACACACACACACACAAACACACACACACACACACACACACACACACACACACACACACACACACACACACACACTTCCCCAAAAGAAGGAACAGTTTGATTAAATAATAGATGTGTGCTAAGAAGGGCTGCTCATGCAGCCTGCCAGTCACAGGGATAAGTAGGTGTCCTTGCAGGCCGTAATGATGATAATTAGAGCCATAGCTGGTTGTGTCGAATATGATGATGAAGAGAGCTGTTATTAACCTTTCTGCTTGGTGTATCTGCGTTTTCTCTCTGTCCTCCTGGCTGGTTTAGTCCTTTGGAGGCCTGAGAGAGCGGGGGCAGACAAAACCTGCTCAACGTCAAATTGGACGGCGTGTTTAATGACAGAAACTCTAAGCAGGGCTTTTGCGAGGTGGACGTGTCACCGAGAGCGCCAGCTTTGCCTGTTTCTGCTGCTTTTTTGTTTGAAGCCAGCACGGCATGTGTGAAAGCATACTGTGTTTTTGGTGGTTTCACACTCCTGCACCCCCCTCAGACTTCTCACTCCAACCCTCCCGTGGTTTACGTTTGACAGGTTTCAACCATGCTTGACTCTCACACACTCTCAACCATGCAGTTGCCTCTTTAATTGTCTGCTATTATCCCTCGTGCATATCCATTCAGGGAGGCTCTCCCTCCCTCTCCTCCTCCCCTCTTCACCGGAGAAGCTTCTCGCCACGCGTCGGATGCGGCGCTGCCTCCGTGTGCTGTGACTCAGTGAGGGAAAGGAAAAAAAAGGTGGGGTGTTGGGGGCTCTCGAGTGTGTTTGTTGTCACTGCGGTGCAAATTAACATAGAGGAAGACGCTCTCAGGGTCTGTCAGTTGCTTTCCTAGCTTCCTTTCCACCCCCGCGCTCCCTCTTTCTTCAGAGCAGTGACCAGAGGAGTTTAACAAGGGTGGTGAGGCGAGGGGGCAACCAAGGAGTGGGTGGCGCGTTCCTCTTCAAGCTGCTGGGCAACACGGGCCCCTTGTGCCCTCGACACCCCCACTTTGCTGCACCAGCTAATCAACCTTCAATGCTAATGTGGCTCTGGAGAGTAAAAACAGAAGTTCTGAAGATTAACACGAGAGGAAACATTTTGAAAAGGAAGAATAATCACTGTATAATCACAATGATAATTAAAACTTCTCACACTCACTTGCACAAAGGAACACACAGTGATTAACTGGTGGGTTAAGTAAGTCGTCTTGAACCCTGTGTTGCAGCCAGTGCTGAAGGTCCTGCAGGTCCTGGACTTGAGTGAGAATCTGTTGGGGAACGAGGGGATCCAGATCATCAGGGAACCTCTCATGGTCAACAACTCAGTGCAGCAGCTTGGCCTGGCCCAGGCCAGCATCACCTGTGAAGGTACACCATGTTAGTCTGTGTTCTGCATTTGTAATACAGCTCAAGTTCACTTGTCAAGAGATAAAGTGTAGAAAAACATAAGGCTCATGTACAGTCCTGCGTTGGGTTACTGCATGCAGCATCAGTCAGAAGTAGCTTCTTTGTACAGTAACATTGGCCTCAGGGTCGGGTCCAGATTTGGTGCTGCTGTCTTATTCTTTTTTCCATCGTCTGGGCCTCATATCGTCTTTCTAACAAGAGAATTAACAATATTTTAACCACTGAAAAACACATCTAAGCTCTGCTAGGAAAAAATGAAAAATCAAACAGTTACTTTCACACCTCAGTCTAAATCCAGAAGCTTGTTTCTGCTCACGAAACACTTTGTGACCCACTTTGAGCATCAGTATAATGGGATATAGTTCACTAGCTGGGCCCACGTCCTCATTTTAGGTTTGACAGCGTTTTACTAGGTAAAGGTGAATGCTTGGACATGAATTAAGCTGCGGTTTGGGGAAGGCCTTGAAGGGGACTGGCGACGGCTCCCGGGCCTGGCAGATCCCCAAATAAGGCATCCCATAAAAGCAGTAATAACTGTGCGATACGAAGGTCGACGACGTCAGCAGATTTTCGATTCGACTTATTAATACAGCACCAAACCACAGTGACAGACGCCTCGAGACCCTGCAATGATGTCTAGAGGGAAACCCAACAATCATATGACCCCCTATGAGCAGCACTTTGGCGACAGTGGGAAGGAAAAACTCCCTTTTAACAGGAAGAAACCTCCAGCAGAACCAGGCTCAGGGAGGGGCGGGGCCATCTGCTGTGATTGGTTGGGGAGACAGAAGGAGAAGAGGACAAAGACGAGTGCACGGAGAGCGAACGTCGCTCCGTGGTGTGGAGTGGATGAGCTCAGACAATTTGGAAGGAATAGCAGGAGAAGAGATCCAAGGAAGTTGCAAACAACGGAAATCTTAATGGATGAATGAGGGGAACCCTTTATCGGGGAGCAACGTGGCACGACTTTGAGCTGAAGCTCTGACGGACAAGAATGCTGGATTTGAGATTTGAGGTAGGGCTTGGCGGCTCGAAGAGCTTGTCAGCTTGTCTTTGACTAGAAGATGGAGAGGGGGTGTTTAGCTGGTTAATTACTTCAGATAAGGTAGCAATAACAACTGAGATGATTTTTTGAATTAACAGAAGTGACAGCAGCAGCTTGGGAAGAGTTGATGAATTGAAAGACTGATTAGAGGAAAATAATCTCTAATAATAATAACCCCCAAAATCATCCGAGAGCAGAGAGTGAGTCCACTAGACTTCGTGGGAGATGATAAGCCGTTCAGACGCAGTCAGAACCGCGAGTCGACTTAGAGAACGGTCTCGAATGATTCTGTCGAGGCTGGATGCCTGATGAGGCTAGTGAAAGCACATGAGAAGTGAAGGGACGCCATGAAGAATAACGCGCACGACGCAGTTTGGATGTCTTAAAAGGAGTGATAGAGGACAGAACCTGGCATCTCGGTGCCATGAAGGTTCACCTTTGCTTTGCAAAGGCAGCAAAGATGGCAGCGAAACTGGCATCTCGGTGCCGGAAGCATGCTGCTGCATTTACGAATGAAGGATAAAGAGAGAACCTGGCATCTCGGTGCCACCAGGTTCGCCGGTGCTTTGCGAAGGCAGGAAAGATGGAAGCAAATCTGGCATCTCGGTGCCATGAAGGTTCACCTTTGCTTTGCAAAGGCAGCAAAGATGGCAGCGAAACTGGCATCTCGGTGCCGGAAGCATGCTGCTGCATTTACGAATGAAGGATAAAGAGAGAACCTGGCATCTCGGTGCCACCAGGTTCGCTGGTGCTTTGCGAAGGCAGGAAAGATGGCAGTGAATCTGGCATTTCGGTGCTGAGCAGAGAAACTGGCAACTCTGTATTAGAAAGCATGCTGCTGCGTTTGCGAATGAGGGATAAAGAAGAACCAGGCATCCTGGTGTCAAGCTTGATATTGCATTCGTAAAGGAGGGACAGAGGAAGAGGACCTGGCATGCTGCTGCATTTGCAAATGAGGGACAAAGAGAGAACCTGGCATCTCGGTGCCAGAGGGGTTTACTAACGGATGCAGAGAAACTGGCAACGTGGTGGAAGAAGATTGCTGCTGCGATTACGAAAGATGGCTATAGAAGGAACCAGCTAGAACAGGGGTGGCCAACTCCAGGCCTCGAGGGCCGGTGTCCCTGCAGGTTTTAGATGTGTCCTTGAACCAGCACAGCTGACTTAAATGGCTAAATTAGCTCCTCAACATGTTCTGCAGTTCTCCAGAGGCCTGGTAATGAACTAATCATGTGATTTAGGTGTGTTGACCCAAGGGGAGATCTAAAACCTGAAGGACACCGACCCTCGAGGCCGACATTTGCTAAGGAGTTTAGCCGAGGAGGGAAGAGGCTGGGAACCTGGCAACTTGGTGCAGAGGTTTGCTGCAGAATTTTACAAAGGAGGGATGAGTGGCTGAGAGGCTGGCAACCCGGTGCCGACGATTGCTGCAGAGTTTAGCAGAGGAGGGATGAATGGCTGAGAGGCTGGCAACCCGGTGCCGACGTTTGCTGCAGAGTTTAGCAGAGGAGGGATGAATGGCTGAGAGGCTGGCAACCCGGTGCCGACGTTTGCTGCAGAGTTTAGCAGAGGAGGGATGAATGACTGAGAGGCTGGCAACCCGGTGCCGACGTTTGCTGCAGAGTTTAGCAGAGGAGGGATGAGTGGCTGAGAGGCTGGCAACCCGGTGCCGATGTTTGCTGCAGAGTTTAGCAGAGGAGGGATGAGTGGCTGAGAGGCTGGCAACCCAGTACCGACGCTTGCTGCAGAGTTTAGCAGAGGAGGGATGAGTGGCTGAGAGGCTGGCAACCCAGTACCGACGCTTGCTGCAGAGTTTAGCAGAGGAGGGATGAATGGCTGAGAGGCTGGCAACCTGGTCCCGACGTTTGCTGCAAAGTTTAGCAGAGGAGGGATGAGTGGCTGAGAACCTGGAAACTCGGTGCCGAGGTTTGCTGCGGAGTTTAGCAGAGAGACGAGAAGCTGGGAACCTGGCAACCCGGGTGAGGTTTGCTGCAGATTTTTGCGAAGGAGAGATGGGTGGCTGAGAATCTGGAAACCCGGTGCCGAGGTTTGCCACAGAGTTTAGCAGAGGAGGGATGAGTGGCTGAGAACCTGGCAACTCGGTGCCGAGGTTTGCTGCGGAGTTTAGGAGAGGAATGAGAAGCTGGGAACCTGGCAAGTCGGTGCTGAGGTTTGCTGCAGATTTTTGCGAAGGAGAGATGGGTGGCTGAGAACCTGGCAACCCGGTGCCGAGGTTTGTCACAGAGTTTAGCAGAGGAGGGATGAGTGGCTGAGAACCTGGCAACCCGGTGCCGAGGTTTGCCACAGAGTTTAGCAGAGGAGGGATGAGTGGCTGAGAACCTGGAAACCCGGTGCCGAGGTTTGCCACAGAGTTTAGCAGAGGAGGGATGAGTGGCTGAGAACCTGGCAACTCGGTGCCAATGTTGGAGTTTAGCAGATGAGAGATGGGAACCTGGCAACTGGGTGCCAGGTTCCCATCAGGAACCTGGCACCCAGTTGTTCCCAGGGCCGGTGTCCTGCAGGATTTAGATGTGTCCTTGATCCATCACAGCTGATTTAAATGGCTTAATGACCTCCTCAACATGTCCTGTAGTCCTCCAGAGGCCTGGTAATGAACTAGTCATGTGATTCAGGTGTGCTGACCCAGGGTGAGATCTGAAACCTGGAGGCCTGGAGTTGGACACCCCTGCTCCAGTGAATTATCTGATTTACACTGATATATCCCATCATACTGATGCTCTGGTTTCCTGTTTAAGTCTGCTCTAACATCATGTCTTCTTCCCCTTCACCCCCAACCTTCCTGAGGGTTTTTCTCTACACAAATATATATTTAAAAACTGAATTGAAAATAATATAAGATAAAGTAATGTTATCTTTACAGAGGGATTATATTGGGTTTGCATCTTGTATCTTCCTGATATCCCCTGTTTTTTGTGGTGGAGGTGCTGTGGCGCTTGCTGAGTTCCT
This sequence comes from Neolamprologus multifasciatus, assembly GCF_963576455.1. Lineage (NCBI taxonomy): Eukaryota > Metazoa > Chordata > Actinopteri > Cichliformes > Cichlidae > Neolamprologus > Neolamprologus multifasciatus. The sequence continues at coordinate 27,857,906 of NC_140457.1, read as the reverse complement.
TGCTGAGAGTCGTCAGATTCAGAGGCTGGACCTCCGTCACAATGAGGTGAACGTGGGAGGCCTGATGGCCCTGAGTCTGGCCTTGAAAATCAACCGTTCTCTTTGTAGTCTACATGTGGACCACATACCCCAACAGGAGCAGGTAGGTGCAACTGGAACTGCATCTTCTCTGTGTGAGTGCTTGGTGTTAGATACTGATTACTCGTGTTTACATGATGGCAAAATATGATCTAAACTTTCAGACTCAACAGAACTGAACTTGAATTTAGTCTTGACAGCTTTGTACTATTACAGTATGTATTCAGACATTTGGTTGTTTGCTTCAGTGTTTGTTACACCTGAAAAAGATTTTTTCAAGTCCAACATCATGTGTTCAGTTTCACTCATGGTGAAGCCACCTCGCCCATTTCAGAGGCTTGACTATACCAGAGGTCGGCAACCTGCGGCTCCAGAGCCACATTCAGCTCTTTAGTCCTTATACTGCGGCTCCGGGTGGTTTGGGAAAATAAATGAGAAGTATTGAGCTGAAGTGTATTTTATTTGTGTTTAGTTCTTTTTTAACTTGTAGTTCTAAATTGGAAGATTATTGTGATATTGAAATCTAAAAATAAAATTATATTTAATTATTTTTTCATCGCTCAAAATAAGCGTCACACTCGTGGAAGCCGGTGTACCAGCCGAAACGCCGTGCATTTGTCGAGACTTTCAACCCAGGTAGGCCAATTATGGATCTTTGGATCCACATTATGTCGGCAGCTGTTCTCCACTGTGAACTATGTTAAAACAAACACGCTCACGCCTCACAGACGACAGCTTACAGTCCTGTAAAGATGAAGTGACTTCGTACAGCCTGATCTGCAGATGCTGTGTGCAGAGGTTCAGGAGCAGAAGTCTTATTGTAAACATATCACGGCAGACCCGACGATGTTTGCATGAACACGCTTTTCACACACGGTTGCTGTACGCACACAGCCGGCTGTAGCTTTGCAGCTCACAGCCCAACACACACCAACAACAGCAGAGAGCGCAGACGTTAAGGTGGCGAGGCGTGATTGCGTCCGCCTCCCCTGCAGCGGCGCTGCAGACCACGCCCCAACACACACATTAACCAGGTAAAATACATATTTAGGCAAAATTTTGTAAATATTTATTTTTCTTTCTTTTTTCAGCAGCACAGAGCTTTTTTTCAGTTATTTTTTAAAAGTCAGGTCAAGGCTCCAAAAGCCCAAAGGAGATATAAGGGAGGCTCACAACTGTTTTTGTTTGCTGGATCATTTTAGTTCAGCTTTCCTTTTGTTATATTTCTTTAAGAGTTCAAAATGTGTTAATTACATAAATAAAATGTAATTTTCTCTGTAGCACTTCATGGATTTAAGCAACACACCTTAGTTGTTCACACAAAGCATAAAGGTAAAAAACAATATATACAGTGTTATCTTCATTTTAGATGTCAACAAGTATTTGTGGCTCCCAGAGTTTTCTTTTGCGGGGAAACCGGCTCCAAACGGCTCTTTGGTGTTAAAGGTTGCTGACCCCTGGGCTATACAGTACTTGGCTAATAACTTGGCTCTAGTGTGAATGGAAGTTTATGGTGTCAGTAGAACAACTGTACAATCTATGCAACCCTTAACTGTCCAGTGGTCCAAATTGGAGTCTTGGCCCGGCCAATTCTAGCCCCTGGGCCTCATATTTGACACCCGTGATGTAAAGCCTGTACTGTAGCCAGCATATACGCCTGTGTGACATCATCAGGTTATGGGGCAGGGCTTCAGTGGGGTGCAGTTCCCTGTGACTTCAGTGTAAGTGCAGTAAAGCCTGATAAACAGGAGCGCTGCTGTTCGTCTATGAAAGGCTCCCACGTCTGTTTGTCAGGCTGTGGTTACAGGTTCGTCTCTCATTTATGTCTCGGTTCATGTCTGACTTTTGTTTTCGTGTGCGCGCCGCTCTCTTCACCTGGTTTCAGAGGCCTGAGGAAAACGATGCCATAACTTTAATACACGCCCCTGCTGGATTCACAAAATAATTACCCACACTTGCCATCTGTTTGTCATGATTTTATCTCTGCTAACTTATTTGCATATTAAAGCATTAATTAAAATCTCCGAGGAAAGCAACGCTTACTTTAAAACGAACTCTGAAGGCGATCCGTGCACGGCTTCCAGAGATGTTTTATTTTTGTTTGCATTGTTTGTTTGTTGCTTTGGTGGGGTTGTTTGTTGTTTACACAGTTTAGTGTGATGTTTATTAACTGTGTCCTCTGGCTAAAGTCAGCCGGCAGGATGTGCCAGACTCTGGAGAAGAGCCACGACGTTTCTGTGAATGTGTGTCATTAAATCTGGGATTTCTTCGTCTTTTTTCTCTCTTTCTTTGCACCACAAACCTGCACGCTGCCGGATCTATTTCCATGCTCCTCTAAGCTGCCGAGAGATGTGATTAGCATTTCCACCATCGCTCGGCGTTAGTGTGGCGGGACATTTTGGGGGAATTGTAATAAGGGAATTTTTAAGCTCTGTTCTGTGGTTTTTAGAGCCACACAGCTGGGATTTGTCTTGGCTTGGCATATCCAGGTGGGAGGAGTGACGATTGTATTAAAAAGCAAATCTTTCCATCAGAAAACAGCGGGCGGCCAGATCAAGTGTTCTCGCTCAGTCACATTCCCCGGGTCGCCGAGGAATATGTGAAAATTTCATTCTTCTGAAGGAAAATAAGTGTGGGCATGAACGTGAGTGACAGAGGGGCTGCGGCGGCGCCGTGTGTTTGTCACAGTCACTGATACGGACGTTGTGTGTTCATACATGTGTCTCTTGTATGTGTGTGGTTTCATGGCGATGTGGGGGGTGATTGAAGATGCGCATATTTAAAAGGCGAGAGAGAGAGGGGAGGAAATCTGGGGCCTCTTGTCTTTGTTTACAAGAGTCTGATTTTTCATGTCTGTTGCCACACTGCTCCATTTGATCAGTGGCCTGTTTACTGTTAATTATTAATTATTTACCCACTTGAAATATTCATGCAGCCCGGCCCTGGTGGAAAGCAGCTTTTTTCCAAGGGGCAAGTTATCTGTGTAGCCACTACAAGGTGGAGCTGTTTATACGCCCTTATCAGCAGACTGTGTAACCCAGCTAATGAACTCAACTTCCCTGCCCGGCTCTCCCTGAACGTGGGCTTGGACGAGGGAGCCTCACAGCATGTTTACCTGTTTGATGCTTAAATATTTGGCTTTGGATTTGGCCAACGTGTGCAGCCCGTCAGCTGCTCTCCAGCAGAGCAGCTCCGCGATAACGCTGGAGATGTTGTGTGTCAGCGAGGTGTAGCTGTTGTCTCACTGAGTCATAATTACAAGTGTGGTGTGTGTGTGCAGGACACTGCTTCCTATGAGGTGGCATTCAAACTGCATGGCCCTCATTTCCTTAGAGGTGAAAACTGTACTGATGTTTGAGCCTCGGAGCATCTCAGACACTCGTGTTTACTAAATCTGCTCATCAGTAGAATTATTCAGTAAAGTCTTTGTCGCTACCAGAAGCTTTCAGTCAGAGAATGACTTTAACATCTGCACATGAGACGTCTCATGAACGCTGCTGCAGCTAAACAACCTGGAGGACCGAGACCACGTCTAAGGATCCTGCTGGACTCGGAGCTGAAGCTGCGGTGCAGTGTGAATCAAACAGCACACCTCTGAAACTGTGTTTCTGTGCAATCTGCTGCTGATGTTTCCACAAAGAAAACCTGCAGCCCCATGTAACCATCTGATCCAGTGTTACTCTGGTTTGCATCAAAGTACATGACAGACTGCTGCATTACGCTCAGCTTTGTGTTTGGCACAACTAGCAATAGTCAGTTAGGAGGTGACGACTCTCACACAGCGTCTCCTGTAACATCTCGTCAACAAACATGGTGTAAACTTGGCTTCTCATGTTTCTCTAACACTACAGGTAATAAATGGAATAATAGCACAAGTTTTATTTAAGTAAACCAAACTGTCAGTAAGATGAACCTTCTACGACTACATGTTCACTGTGTGTGTTTGTGTCGCAGGTTTTCCACTGTAATGAATTTGAGCCATAATGAGGCTGCTCTCTGAGCCCGGGTCTCCCAGAGGCTTCTTCCTGTTAAAAGGGAGTTTTTCTCCCCACTGTCACCAACGTGCTGGCTCACAGGGGGTCATATGATTGTTGGGTTTTCTCTGTGTTTTTACCTTCCAACATAAAACGTCTCGAGGCAAAATAAAACTGAACACGATGATCATGTCTGATAAATGACCGTGAAAAGATCAGCTCTGACTTTACCCAACAATGCTGACTGTTCACACCTCGGTTTAGCTTAGCGACTGCCTGATCGCTTTGCTGTGAGCGACGAGACATCTGCTTGTGCTAGGATCTGTGGAGAGACTGCTGGGAGAAATGAACTGCACAGGGGGCATCATTTGGAGAAGAGCGTGAGACAAAAAGGTCTCTGGGTACGTGTTTGGGCCCCTTCCTGTCACGGTCAGTCCCAGGAGGGTAGCTAGGTGACGGGACAGCCTGACCATGCATGTAGTCAGCACTCAGGTTTGAGCTCACATCATGATGACACTGCTGCTCTGGGGAATAAAGTGCGTAGGCAGACAACAGCAACCAGGCAGAACAAGCCTCCCAGCAATGCCTCACAGGGCAGCGAGGAATGGCTTAGAGTAGCTGGAGGGAGCAGGGTTCACTGCTCCCAGATCAGCCCTGTACGAACACACAACTGTGAGTGTCTTTATTATCCTCATCTTATCTTAGACCAACTGTCAAAACACCAAAAGCACCAACATTATACAAATCTGTCAAAACTTGTTTAAACCTCAAAGTTATTTGTTATTTTTCAGGCAACTGTGAGAAATAATAAACGACTAAAACTCGTTTTTCTGTCAATAACTGTCATCTGGCTAAAATAATGACCATAATGAACATTTATGGTTAACAACTACAAATATATATTTACATTAAAATGTAATTGTCATTAACGAGCACAGAAATAAGCTGTTCTTTCCAGAAGATTGTTGGTAAAAACCAATCTTGTTCATGTAGGGCCGCTGTGCTGTAGCACTGTTCAGCACTTATATATGTGTGAATGTTTGGTCATTAGCTGGGAATCATATCGTATATGTGAATGCTGGTTTCACTTCAGCGTGTTTAAACTCCAGTTTTGTCCTCACTAACATGCAGCCGTCGACGTTTCTCTCATGATACCTCTGAAAGGGACAAAGCTGGATGAGTCTCTCCAGCAGACGAGGGGGGGTTGCTGAGGGGTAGGGGGGCAATCCCCAGTCTCTCTGCAAACACAACAACAACTGCAACAACACACTCCTTGCTGCACTCATGATGTATTTTCAGGCAAAAACAGGCATATTTGCCAGCTGTGTAATTTACTGCGGCTCTCATTTGCATATTAAAGCCTTAATTAGCCCCTCTGAGCGTGTGTGCGTGTGTGTGGCTGTGGTTGGGGGTGCAGCAGAATCACTTAGATGTGTAGTTAGAGGGGGTGTACACCATTTTGAATCGGTCTGGATCGGGGCCAGAGGGGAGAGGAGCGACTTCCTGTCCCGGCCCGGCAGGGTGTGACGAGAGAGGAACGTGAAGCTCTCTGATGAATGAGACTCGACACGTCTCCTCGTCCTTTTTAATCACCTCCAAACCACGAGGTGTGACCTGTGACATCACCCAAAGAGGGGATGTCTTTTTACTTTCTCACAGAGTGGAGGTTGGGCACATGTTCACTCTTCACATTGATACAGTCACATGTCTCTATAAACCTATAAGTAACGTATGACACACCATGGGAGAGAGAGTTTAATCATGCTAATGATTAAATACAGTGGTGGAATGAAGAAGTAGAGCTCGGTGCATCATGGGAACCCCGAGCAGCTTGAATCTATCGTAGCATGACTTCAGGATGGGTCGAGGTCACCTGACCCAGCTCTAACTATAAGCTTTATTCAAAAGTCCAGCTTTAAACTAAATCTTAGAAGCAGAGAGTGTCTGTCTTCTGAACCCAAACTGGGAGCAATAACAGAGTTTCCACACCTCCCATTCTACTTTTGAAACTCTGGGGAGTCCAAGTGAGCAGTGCGTCGTCCTGCAGTCTGAAAGTCAACGCTCGGTTAGCTTCTCTACTGAAGCACTGTGACCTGATTAGTCAGGATTTACAGTCATTTCTGACAGAAAGCCAGTGAAGAAAAGCTAATGTGGGAGAAGCGTCGTCTTCGCTTTCTGTATTTTTACTCGTCCCTGTCAGAGCTGAAGCATTCTGGTTTAACTGAAGAGCTTTTAGACCAAACAGATAATAATGAACTGCAGTGGTCCAGCCTGGAAGTAATAAATGCATGAAATAGCTTTTAAGCCTCACTTTGAGACAGGATGTTTCCAGTTTTAGGGATACTGTGCAAATGAATCCTATGTGAAAGCTTCACTCTCCTCTGTCTTTGCAGCCGAAGGGTACATCGGAAATGACTCACAGTGCTACTGGAGTAACACCATCTAAAGTACATATTTGGTTAGACACAGTGTCTCTACAGTTTGTGAGACCAAGAGCAACTTGAATTTAGAAAAATGGCCTGTATTTATATAGCTTTACTAGTCCCTAAGGACCCCAAAGCGCTTTACACATTCAGTCATCCACACATTCACACACTGGTGATGGCAGCTACATTGTAGCCACAGCCACCCTGGGGCGCACTGACAGAGGCGAGGCTGCCGGACACTGGCGCCACCGGGCCCTCTGACCACCACCAGTAGGCAACGGGTGAAGCGTCTCGCCCAAGGACACAACGACCAAGACTGGGGCTCGAACCAGCAACCTTCCGATTACAAGACGAACTCCCAACTCTTGAGCCACGATCACTCAGTGGTAACCAGAGGTCATCCAGACCTTTCACACGTAGTTTAACTAATCGGCCTGTATATCAATGAATTGCTCGTAATATTGCCCAAGAGACGCACGTGTAATGTAAACTGTATTGGTCCCAGCACAAAGCCATGTTGAACTCCATGACCTTTGTGTGTGAGGATCACTGCAGTGCAGCGTGTTCTGATCCATGTAGTGAAATATGATGGTCAACAGTACCAAATGCTGCAGCTGCACAAAACTCTTCAAACAAACCATTTATGATCAGTTACTCTTTAACAGCTGCTCTTTCAAGAAGTTTGAAATAAAGGTTAGAAATGGATCTATAATTGGGATTAAGCAGTGGTTTAATTACCACCACCTTATAGACCTGTTAATAGAGATTAATCCCATTCAAAATTAATATGTTGGAGGTTTGCTGCGTTTCTGCCCATATGTTCAAACTAAATGTGTCCATACAGGGTTCAGTCTGGAGCTGGGGACAAAATTATTAGTCCTTTATTTATCCAGGTAAAAAAATCTCATTGAGATTAAAAATCTCATTTCCAAGAGAGACCTGGCATCATGGCAACAAAAGTCACGTACCACATAGGTATATAACATTTAAAGCAAATACAAGATCCCATACCAACATGTGTAAAATATACAATAACAGATCAAATTAAGAGTACATTAAAAACAATCACACTTCCAAACTAGAAGTAAAGTTCTCTGAGTAGTACACACCTGTGTGCGGAGTAAAGAGTCTAAAGTAGCTTCTACAAGCAGTTGCAGCGCTCGTGTCCTGCAGCATCCCAAAATATAAAGCACGCCTGGCTGCAGGAGCTGCTTAGGTTTACATCCACCTGGTTTTTGTTTTTCTCTCATTCCAGCCGTGTCCCAAAGCAGTGAAACATTTGGTTCATTTTCTGCACCACAAACACAGCAGGCCTGTTTTTTCTGATTATAAAATGTGCTGATGTATCTTCAGCAGACTGATGTCACAGGTCAGTTTGTGTTGTTACGGTGCAGCCACAGCTTTACAGGATGTGTGCCAACACAGTGCAGTTAGTGCTGACATGAGACCAAAAGCTTTAATAATTACTGGCCTCACAGGGAATAAAAGGTTGTCCTCACTGGGATTAATCCTTCCTGCAAGTTCTCTATCCAAACTTTAGTCACTCTCACAGCTTTTGTTGACACACACCAGTCAACGCAATTCTACATTTGGGGTCGTTTTATACGGAGGAGGCTTTTCTCAGTGGTCATAGCCCAGTAGGTCTACATTCCCCATTCAGACATGCAAAATGCTCGCTCAAACAACTTGGCATAATGACCAAAACATTGGAAGTTCTGCAATTGATATGTATGCATATGTATATAAACTCTGCATAAGTGGGGGTATCGGATCGGATCGCCTTTCAACGGGCATGTCCTGAGGCGCCACGCTCAAACAGTCACCCATCAGCAGCTGGCAGCCTCTCATCTGACTACCATGAAGCCCCATGCGTGTCTATCTCTCCAGCTCCCTTCATCCACAAGCCACATCCCTTTCACTTTTGGATGGTGGGCTGACTGCAGAAATTGCCCCTGTCCACCATGCGCACTGAATATTTAACTATGAATACGAAATATTCTGGCAAGACTTCAACCACCTTCAAAAGTGAGAGGCCCTCTAACTCTCACAGCACACACACACTGTCCCAAAATCCTTTTCCCTCTCATGAATCGATCATCCCGAGCCTGTATGGAGGGGATGTCGGGAAAGGAAGTGGTGAATGATCTTCTCCGGTTGGGCACCAAAGTCAGCGAATGAAGGCGAAACTCCAGACGCTGAGGCTCTGTGGATGATAAGGTGAGACTCCTGCGACACAGCGCGGGGCTCCGGTGGGAAGAGGAGACTGACGGAGTGAGGGAAAACATAATGGCTGAGGAGCTTTGGCTGTTTGCCGCCTTTTGCTTTTCTTTCCCTTCCACACGTCATCCCTACCTGACACGTTTCCCTTCACCTTAGTCCATGATCGACCTGCGCTGGGCTTTATCGCGTTCTCTCCAAGCCAATCAGCAGGGACCAGTGTTGATAATCAGCAGGGACCAGTGTTGATGGTCAGATTTGAGCTGGTTAGCATTTTGCACACAGCTGCTCTGCTTGATATGGAAGCAAACAGAGGCCCTGAATGGGCTGTAGGAAGTTTGACTGCTTCGTGGTGTGTTGTACGGTCAGCAGTCATTATCTGCAGAGAGCGAGAGGTCAAAGAAGAGCTGGTGCTGAGGAAGAGGAGAGGCGAATGTGTGTAAAATGAAATGAGAGCTGCTAAATTTATCTGACAGTTTGATCCATGAATTAGTAACAGGGAGGTGACGCTTTATATTACAACATGTTTCTCATGGTTACACATTTGTGAGGCAGAGGGACGATTACCTGTGACCTCCATGCTAACCCTGGTTTATTATTTTATTACCACATAAGCACTGAAACAGGAGGAGAAGAAGTCAGAACTATAAGCCAGGTTTTCAGACGGCTCCAGCGTCCCTCCGTGTACGTCTCTGAGCGACTCTGCTGGAACATCATCAACACCGCGGGAAACAGACCGTACCGTGTCGCACAACGCGCAGTTCTAACGAAGTGGCGAACATGATGATTTTATCTGCTTTCATCACTCATGATGACCACTCAGCGCGAGCTACAGTAACACATTCATGTGCTTTTCCTATCACCCACTGCTTTGGGTCCAGTGATGTCTGAGGCAGGAAAGCTGTCTGTGATTGGCCGTGTGCTCCCAGCACCTCTCACAGCTCCCAACCTTCAGCTGAGGAACATTTAGTAAAGCCCGATGAGGAGAAGATGTCCTCGGTATGCTGAGCTTACTGTGTGGTCCAGGTGACCATTTAGGCAGTTACCAAGTTATCAGACTTGTAGTTACTGGCATTAGTGGCTGTGGGAGGGCGGCAGCAAGACAATTACCAGTAACTGGCATCCCACTGTGTCCACTATTGTTTCCCACTCAAAAGTAACCATAACTACTGCTGGCAACACTCACCTGTCAACATGTGGCCTGGTGCTGAAAACACACGAGGCAGACCTGACTGAGGCGTGATGATCCATCCATACACACACTAAACACGCCATGCACACGTTTGATCATTCAGACTGTAGCAATGCTGTGATTACACTTCTGTGAAGTCCCGCCTCCATGGCGACACTGAAACCACAACCACAGGCCTGTTTGCCGGTGTCACTGCTTTGCTAGCACCCTGTCTTTCATGTCCTTCCTCCTCTATAGCTTAGCAACGTGCTCCACTGTCCCACTGTCACTCTGCCACACTCCACCCAGCCCCCAGCCTTACCTCCACCCAAGTCTGGTCCAGACACCATGGAGGGTAGGTAATTGGATTTGTTGTCACCTCCACTGGCTGGCAGGTCTGGTCTGTCTGCTCAGCTTAGTGATGAAGACATCAGTGTGACAGGGACCCTGAGAGAGGATCAGCTGCTGTCCTGGAGACCACTAATAGAGCTGTGGTCACGCCACGGCCATGACGCGGGGTGCAAGTGCCCACTCCACAGCTCGTGTGTGTGTGCGTGTGTGTTTGAAGGGAGGTTACATGGTGAATAAAGATAAGGCAGCCTTATTAAAGCAGCCCCTCTCTCAGTGGGAGAGGTCAGAGAAACCCTCAAACACACTTCTGTGGTTGTGGGCGATGCTGGCACCAGACACCGCCGTCCTGGCATTCCCTGTGATGCTACGCATCTTATTAAAGCACTGAGAGGAGGCTCGCCAAAGTCAGCGTTTGTACTTTAGGCTTCATTGCAGTTGTCCCCTAGTTCACCTTATCGGGGGGCCATCAGTTCAGCGTCCAGAAAAAAGAGTTGACTGAACACTTCACGAGTTCACGTGAATGCAAAGCAAAGCTCCTTACAGACACTCGAACCTTTGAGAACATTCAGGCGTGGAAACATTTTCCTCTTGTAAAGACGTGTTTGTCTCCACTTAGTTACAGTGAAAAAATAAGAACGACTGATTTGTGCAGATATGGAACAGAGTGCAGAGATAAAACTGATCCTTTCAAGAGTAAAACATGAAACACAATGTGCTGGGTTTGTGCAACTGGACACAACCTCAGTGTTTGTGCAGAGCGTTGTGCATCAGCATCGTAGCCGCCATGCTGTGAGCGTGGCTGACCCGACACCTGTGCACTCATTATGTGACGGCAGTGGTGAGTTCACTGCCAGTGACTGTAACCATGAAATAACTGCAACATGTCACTACACTTTGAGTTATTATTATTATTATTATTAATGATAATAATAATAATAATAATAATAATAATAATAATAATAATAATAATAACATTCATTTATTTTGGTTGAATTATTACATTTATTTATTCTTCCTTTTTTGAAACCATGATATAGTCTCAGGCACACTCAGGATCTGTGGCAGACAAACATTTCGCAGAATTGTCCAAAATCTCCTGTCTGATCATTTCTTAAAAACGTTTTAATTGTCAGTAATGGACGGCACTGCAGTGGGGGCTGCATGTCATTATAATAGATGTATATCTGTGCTGTAGCTACGTTCACTCTGCGTACTCCTTCAGAGCTTTGTTGTTTTGGTAACAGTATTAAATCCTCACTGTGCACAAGTCTGGATGCAAGTTTGAAATTAGAGAAGCTGGAATCTGAAGTCCTGACATTAATTAGTGCTTCAGTTTTAAATGAATAATCTGTCTTTATTAACAGATATTACTGACGGCGTAAAAAGTCTCCTGTCTCACCTGATTAGAAACAACAGCAGTAAAAGTGATGGAGAGGAGTTTGACCTTCACGTGGCCTCTGGCAGTAAGACTGCTTTAAATGCAGACATCGATAAGAAGATTAGAGTTTAGGTGCAGCCTTTGCAAACGCTCGGTCCTCTAGTCTGTCGTCGGGGCCTTTGCACTAAGAGCAGCTGGTTAGAGGATGTGAGCGCTCTCTGTGCACGTTGAGAAGGTCTGTTAGGTAACTGTGCCCCAAGTTATTTAAAATGTTTAAAGTATACAGAAGGACTTTTGTCTTATGTCCGAGCTCCCGGAGCTTCTCTTTCCCTCACCCTCCACTGGCCCCGCCCCTCCCTGATCCTGGCTCTGTTGGCGGCTTCTTCCTGTTAAATGGGAGTTTTTCCTTCCCCTCATCACCGAACATAGGGGACTGTCTGATTGTTGGGTTTCTCTCTAATATCGAACATTTTTACCCTGAGTGTTTTTATATATTTGTTATATTTACGTGCTTATATTTTCAGAATTGTAAAACCTTATTGTGGATGTAAGAAACAAATGATGTGGATATTTTGTATCCACTTCATTGTAGCATTTTATTCGATGGTATTTGATGGTTTGGGTCCCAGGAAGACGAGCAACCACTGTTGTGGAAGCTAATGGGGTTCCTTACAAATAAACAAATAAACAAAAACAGTATAAAGTGAAGTGACAGTTGTTTTGATATAAAAAAGATGAGCACTGAGGTTATGCAGGGCTAACAGTTGAAACTGCAGAAGCATGGGACTGAACGTTGTGCAGTGAAAGATTTGTCCTTTCAGTCGTTATGATATCGAACTTTTGTGCCGCGTGTTCATTGTGACCAACACGTTTCACGGAAAGCTTTGTGACGACGGCGTCACCATAGATCCATCTGTTACATTAAAATGGGTTGAAATGCACATTTATTTATTTATTTATCTTTTACGTGTAGCTGCTTACAGAAACATAAATTATCGTTTGTCTGGAAAAGTCTAGAAGACGAACAGAAAAGACGTCAGGAATAAAAGGATCCGAGTGCTGACGAGGAGTGAATGAGCGATGTTTGTGCCCTTAAGGACACCGTGAGTGCTGAGTGGTGTGTCATTATTTCTTATGTGCTGCATGTATTACTTTAGTCTCTCCTATAAATTTAAATATGATTAATAAATAGAAGACATTTTAGTAACTTTCATAAAGCTTATGAAACGCGACTGCATCCATTTAATGTCAGTACTGCTTTATGAGATGCTCTGCGTCCAAACAAGCAGGTAAACCTGCTGATGGCTGAAAATGATATATATGTAAATGTGTCAATATTATAGTAATTACTAAATAATAGCATTGCTGCTGTGTTACACTGGACTTTTATCTTTAGGTTACAGGAGAACCAGTGACTTAAAATAACTCCATTAATGAAGCGTGCAGACAAAGTGAGAGTGCGTCGATGGCTGTGGACGTGTGATGATCTGCAGGCGTCGCCTCGGTTAAGATGAATGTTCATGATTCAACAATGAGACTGAAGTTAAACTGACCAGTTAGAACACAAACACGTCTCACATGTGCTCAAAACATTTGGAAGTTTTTAGTCTTCATAAAAAGAAACATCCTGACAGTAAGGATGGTGCGAGTGACGGTTGGAGATTTAATGACACTATGAATTCTCCCCGATAGCAGAAAACGAGTCGTTCATAACTTTTAGCTCCACCAGAGCCCACTCGGTTAAATTAGGTCAACCTCTTAGCACCTAAAGTGTTTTACTCCTATGTTATTTGTTTGCTGTTGGTTAGATCTGCTCAGTTACTGCAAAGCAATAATCAGGATCTGGTCATAATATCAGTTTTTGTTGTGTGACACCATCATACATTAAGAAGCACATTTACTGGAAAATGTATATAATGTAAGTATAATTCATTAAAATTGTTTTTTAAAAAGTTAAATAAAATGTTAATGATCTCACGTAGGCTTACCTACAGAAGCTGTTTATTATTTTTAACTCCTTTAGATAGACACTGTCGACCAAAGGCTGTCTTTCTATCGTCTCAGCTGAAACTGAGCAGCGGTGCAGCGCGTCTTCAGCAGTGGGAAGATCAGCGGTTTGTCCCCAGTTCCTCTGCCAACGTCAAAGTGTCCTTCCGCAAGTTGCTGAACCCCACACTGCCCTCATGGTCCCATCAGAGTGTGAGTGTGGTATTAGATAGATAGATATAATTTTATTTCAAACATGCAAATATAATTGAAATAACAACAGAAAAAAACAAAAAAACAAAACTTAAAAATCATCAAGTTTTCATGTATATATCTTTGTCTACAGAATGCGTGTGCTCGAAAAGTATTTAGTATTTAGGAAGTTCTCAGGGCCACACAATAAAGCCTGACATGAATGTGTGTAGCGTTCGTGTCGCATATTAGCTACGAAACGCGCTGACGCGCTATTATTCAATTCAATTCAATTTTATTTATATAGCGCCAAATCACAACAAAAGTCGCCTCAAGGCGGTCAGTTATGAAACTGACCACACACGTATGGAGGTACTTAAATGTAAAGGAAAACAAAAGTGCTGCAGCACATAAGTACCAGTGGATCTGTCATTAATACAGTGAGTTAGTGAGGAAATGTTTCCACTTTATCGCTTTAAAATTGTACCTGATTGCGAGCTCCTGGGCTAGCTTACCCCAATCACTGTTCAACATGTATCAGTGCCACAGGAATGTGTAGTGTTCCCACTATAGGGAGCATTAGGTGCTGAGCAGAGGGTGGAGGCCGTGGTGTCCCCTCTGTTACAGCTCACTGTCTGATTATCTGTGAGCTTCTGATGGCTGCATCATGAATGCAGCATAAAACAGCATCAAGGAAAACGTCAAATCAACGACATCCAGTTAGAAAATAAAAGTAAAAGCTGAGCAGTCTCTCACAGCCAAAACATCCAGTTTTACCTGCGCTTATTTTCTTTTTCTTTTTTAGGGGGGGGGGCTTGTAAAAGTGTGAAGATCAATTAAAAAGCGTTAAAGCATCAGTGGCTTAGGAGAGCATGGCCGGGGGTCTCTGTGGTGGTCTCTTCAGATAATCAGCAGCCCAGGGCTCTCCGTAATCACACGGAGGAGTGTTAGCTTTCACACACGGCTGCTAAAGAGAGGGATTAGAAAGTCACACAGCCTGATAAATACAGGGTAGGACGGGGAGAGCGCGGAGGGAAGCAGAGGGGAGGGAGATGGACATACTAGTAGGTGGGGCACTTTAATGGGCCCATTATAGTCACTGCACTGGGCACGACTGTGCAGACAGTGACGCAGCTCCGTACCATTCACACCAGTACTCCTCTCTCTATCCGCACTGGTGCAGGAAGACAGGAAGTCCAGACCCGAAGCAGAGATCAGTATATAAGTGACACATGTGTCGTTTAAATGGCGCCGACACAAGTGTGCACGTGTCTCGCCACCGCACACGGCTGCAATAACACCAAGCTGGTCCCAACATGTGTGACATCACGTCTGCCTTCAGGTGCCTTTGGCAAAGACAATGAAGAGTCGCTCCTGTGTGTCACCAAGTTCAGAACATTTAAAATGTGAAAGTTTAAAACCAGTCCAGGCAAGGCTGCACATGCTGCGTGACTCTGATACCTGCGTCACAGGTAAATAATAAGTCCTCTAAAATCACCATCAAATATTCCTCAGAGACATTTTTATATGAACCAAATTGTTCTGGTCTTACTTGTGATCTCGTTTTCTTTTGATTCCCTTTTAGACTCCTGACACGTCGTGTGCTGCTTTAATCGTGGAAACGTTTCTTCCAATTAAAGCATTTTAACAGACATTTCATTTATTCACATAAAGTAATAACAGTGTTTTTATGGTGTCCCAATAAAAACAGTTGTGACTTTTTTATTTAGCTGAACCTTCTGCACGTTAAGCCTCAGACTGAACACCACTGTAGAGATGAGCTTTAAAAACAGTGTAAATGAAATACATTTAAAGTGAGTCCTGTTTGCACTGGGCCAGAGGTGAATATCCTCATAATAGTTTATGTCTACAGCTCTTTAAAAACACAAGAGGCTGACCACAGTGCTGACCAACAGAAGTATAAAAGATACAATAAGAATAATAAATACGATGAAATAATAAACATAGTAATAACAATAAAAATAAATACATATGTGACTATATCAAACATGTTTTGTTGTTAATTCACTTTCTGACTTTCTTTGTGCTGCGTCTGAGAATTTGGGTTTTTAAATCCTGAATCTCAGATTATTGCAAAACAAAGAAGCTCAGCAGGACTGCAGACCACTCGGGCTTCTAATTTTGAATTTGTTTCCTGCTTCGTACCACGCAGGTGTTCTCTTATATCTCAGGTACACGTTTTGGAACTAATGCATGTCAGTGTTGAAGTGTTGTCAAAGTGGACGCTGAAGCAGTAACACGAGGTCCAGTAGTTACTGTGACACCTGAATATAGTTCATTTTTACTACAAAGATGTAACAGTGTAACACTGTTACACTGTAGCACTCAGCAGTGAGTAGGACTGGCACCTGTGTTTGGCTTCATTTGTCAGCTCTGACGCTCGGCTGCAACAATAACAGTAATCTGAGTAAATGACGACGTTTTGATGTAAAAATCATTCTTATATTTGTGAAACGTTTCAGACACATGTTTGAACATTTTAAGGTAGAGGTGAAATTTTAGTTTATTTTTTATGTGCCCACAATTTCAGTTTTTTATACAAAATGTTTACATTTTTATACAAAATGTCTACGCATGTTTTTCACCCACACGTGACATCGACGAGCCTCACAGCCACGCCGCAGTAACATCTGGCAGCACTGACTCTGTAGAGGACACAACTGGGTTTGTGGCCACGTTAGAATATTTACTCGTTGAATTTAGTGATGGTTATCTTTAATAATCTGATTTATCAGTGTGGCTGAATTTACTCTTCTCTGAATTTGCACAGATCATCAGGAGGAAAAGTGGAACAAACACAGCAATCAAAGAAAAGAGAAAACAAATGTTTCAAATGTCAAATCGAACGGTTAATAAATGACACACGATATTCAGTCTGTGCAAATGCACACGGACGAGAGTGGCAGTGATGTTTGTGCGCACGGGATCACAGACGATGTTTTATTCAAGCTTCACGTTCACTCTCCTTTTATTTGTCGTCTTTCTGAACATCTCAGTATAATTATCAAATCATAACATTGATGCTGTAATTACCAGCATAAAAAAATAAAACTGCACTAAACAGCCAGCGTGTGCCGTGGGTGAAGCCGGACACGTGCACCACCTCCTGCCCCGTAAAGAGCAGTCTTCATTTTCATAATTGACCTAATGAATCGCTGCTTCTCTATTTTCATTCGCTGTGGGAATTCTTCGCCGGCAAAATAACAAAATAAGGAAAAGTGATGAATTTAAAATGTGGAAAGCGGCGAGTTAATGCAGTTTATCGCCATATACTTAACAATCAAATTCAAATATGTAATTTAGTTGTTTTGACTTGAATGTGTTTCTCTCTTAAAGATCACCCAGCTGGATGAATTCTGATGGATTTCTTTTGTTTTTTTGCCTGTCGTACCCCCCGCTTTGTCAAAACTTCACAGTCGAACATCTTAAATACGACAACATAGCTTTGTATCTCACTGATGAACACAGAAACATGTTTTCTCGTCTCACACACAGAGGAGAGCAGGGAGCAGCTATTCGGTGTACAACAGTGACATCTTCAGTCGGTGTGAGGGGAGGCTGCAGAGAGACAATGGAGAGCAGCTCTGTGGTGATCACTGTAACAGCGTCTCATTGGTCACAGCAGAGAGCAGCCGATGGACTCCAAGCTGAAACCGGGTCACACTGGGAATGTTCAGTCAAATCCCAGCTCACATATACTGGTTCTGCTTAATGAGGTGGTCGTGTAATGTATTCACAGCTCACAGTTAATGCTCATGAATGCACGGTGAGACACCTCACTGTAAATGCAAATCATCATTC
Source organism: Neolamprologus multifasciatus (assembly GCF_963576455.1). Lineage (NCBI taxonomy): Eukaryota > Metazoa > Chordata > Actinopteri > Cichliformes > Cichlidae > Neolamprologus > Neolamprologus multifasciatus. The sequence goes on along the minus strand of NC_140457.1, from coordinate 27,840,311 downwards.
CTGGCGTCTCTCTGGGATCCATGCGACTGATTTATAGTAGCTGTCTGTAGCCACATATTCACATGTGGATCCACCCGTCCCACCAGTGTCAGTACATCCACCCACAGGCTGTACGACTGTGACAGTGTTTGGACTTATTGTATATATGAATGTTTTCCTTTCATTTAACGTATGAAGGGAAAAGAGTTTGAATAACTTGAAAAGGTCAAAGGTCACATCTCTGCAGAACATTTGTGTGCACTGCCTTTCTAAGCTTTGCCACACTGAACAGCAGCGTTCAACAACATGTTCATAAACAATGATGAACAGCACTCCATAACTCTATTAAATGCTACAACGTAGCTGTAAAATACTTTTAATGGGTTTGTAACTTCCTGTTGTAAAGCCTTTTCATCTGGCATATAAACAATGTTACCATGTAGCAGTTATTTGTGTTCTTAAACACTGGCAGATTTTAATGGAGACCAAAGTCGTTTATATATCGATCAACAGTTAGACTGGTTCATAGCAGCTGCCACAACATCAGACTGTTCCTCAGTAAATGTGATCATCTGTAACTTTGTCCTTTACACAAATGAAGGGTTAGCGTGTTACAGACTCGTCATAAATCATAAATATGTCTTACTTCCTGTGTGAAATGTAAAACTCCCGGTGACATTAAAGTCTGTAAAGTGGGCTGTTAAAATAATTAATTGATTGATTAATTAATGAAAATAAACACATTGTCTTTAGAAAGGTCACAGCTTCATTTCTGATATTGTGAGACGCTGTAGCTAAAACACACAGAGGTTATTAGATCACCTGCTAACATAAGCCACAGCTGCCGACACCAACAGCATCAGGAAGGATCTCAGCATGTGCTCGCTCCTTCATCCAAATGGTTTTGGGGTTTTATCTATGAATTTTTCAATTACAAATATAATGTAGGCGCTAATTTAGTAGAAATATGCTGTTTATCTTTACTTTAGACACACTGATCTGTTTCCTCACATTTCCTCACATGTTCTACAGACATCATTGATACTTCACATAATGTCTGTAGGCAATTTGGGGAAATCAAAAATCAGTCAAATTCCTGTTTCACTTCTAAATACAACCACAACATGTCTGCACAGCATAAAGCTCTCTGTGTAGAATAAGTTGGTCTACGCTCTGCATGGAGGCCTGATCAGAGACGTGTTTGGTCTCCTGGCAGATCGTCTCGATGCATCGAGTGCTGTTTAGTCATCCTAATGATAAGAACAGATATTATGAACTGTTAGTGTTGCCAAGTAATCCTAACCTGGTTTCTGACAAAAGCCAAAAATGTATTTAGTAATGATATCAGTCGTCTGATTATTAGAGCTGACAGGGTTCAGTCAGTGGGCACAAAAATATGAAATTCACTCAGCTCCAAAA